>NW_012027182.1:24259-28227 GCF_000956235.1 Wasmannia auropunctata
TTATTTTTCGTTTTTACTACAAATTTATAATTCGCGCGTTTACATTTTATCTCAATTTCAATCCTATAAAAGCGTTTTCAAATCCGTTCAGTCGTTTCGGAGTTATTACTTAGAATGCGAATGTCGGTAATTTCCGACCTTTCAGCATCCTCTTAAGAAGATAGATTTTAGATGCTTAATAATTGTACCTTCTCGCAAATCCTTAAGGAATGCTATTTCGGGATATCTTGAATAGCAATTCACTACTATTAGGTACCATTTGCGGTTTAAATGAAGATCCATTCCCACTCTTTGCCATGCTCTTCTTGAAAATTCTGTTGGCATCAGAGATTGTTTACGGTTGTGCGTCTCTTTAACGCAAAACTTGCATTCGCGGATTAGTCGTTCCAGTTGTGTAGACAAGCCTGGCCACCAAACAGATTGTTGAGCTCTACCACGACATTTTGTTATTCCAAGATGGCTCTCATGAAGTTTTTCCAGGATATCTCTTCGCAATATAGGTGGTATCACGATCTTTGATCCTTTCATTAGGATTCCCTCGTTTTTAGAGAATTCGCTTTTATATTGCCAGTAATCTCGTAATTTGGCATCCAACTCATTTTCTTCCGGCCATCCTTTAGAGATTGGAGATGTATTCCTCGAGACTTTGGCAAATTGGATTTTGAGATTGAACCTCTCGAATTTGCTGCAACCTTCGATCCGTAGCTGGAAGATTAGAAATAACAGCTCTTGCGTACACTGCTACTTTCTTCTCAAAATCGTTTTCCTCTGATTTGTTAAGAGGTTTTCTTGATAATATATCTGCCGTTCCCACTTCCTTGCCTGGAATATGTTTAATTCGATATTGATATCGTGCCAAACGAAGTCTTATTCTTTGTAGTTTGGGTGAAAGATCGTCCAGGTGTTTCATTGTGAATATAGGAACGAGTGGTTTATGGTCCGTTTTTAACATAACTTCCAATCCTGTAATATAGTTTTTAAATTTCTCACAAGCCCATTGTAACGCGTATCTTTCTTTCTCAATTTGGGCCCAGTTTCTTTGAGCCGCCGTTAATATTCTTGAGGCATATGCAATGGGTCGATATTCACCATTCTCCTGTTTTTGTTTAAGTACGGCGCCAACACTGTATGTTGATGCGTCCGCTGCTATAACTGTTTCCTTCAATGGGTGAAACCATGCAAGTACTGGTGTATTTGACAGAGCATTCTTTAATTCTCGCTTGCTTTGAGCTGTTCCCCATACGAACGCGTTTTTTGGACTTAGTAAATCATTCAATGGTTTCGCCTTCCTAGCGAGTTCTGGCACGAACTTATATAGATAATTTATAGAACCCATGAAACTTCTAAGTTCCGACATGTTCTGTGGAGCATCCATTGCTTTTATGGCTTCTATTCTCTTCTCATCGATGTGAACTCCGTTTTTGTCGATAACGTGTTCCAGGAATTTAACTCTTGTCGCTCTGAATACGCATTTGTCTTTGTTTAACGTAACTTTCGCATTATTCAAACGCTTAAAGACTTTATGAAGCCTCTCATTGTGTTCCTCTATTGTCTTACCATACACGAGAATGTCGTCTACGTTTACTAGGACATCTTCAATTCCGTCCATGATTTGTGTCATCTTCTTCTGGAAAACCTCTGGAACGGCGCTTATACCGAAAGGAAGTTTCTTGGAAAGGTGTTATGAAAGTCGTTAGCAGTTGTGATTCTCATCCAGTACACATTGCCAAAATCCAGGTTAGCGTCCATTTTTGAAAAGTAGCATGCGTTACCCAATTGTCCTAGAACATTGTCCGTCACTGGCATCAGATGATTTTCTCGTCTTATATATTTATTTAAATGTACGTAATCGACGCACATTCGGAACTTCCCATTTGATTTGGGAACTAATACTAACCCGGAACACCAATCCGTAGATTCATCCACGCGCTCAATAACGTTCATCTTGATCATTTCTTCTAAATTAGATTTAATCTCGTTCAGGAGGGGAAGAGGAATTCTTCTTGGTGTAGTGAGAGCATAGGGTACAGCATCTTCTTTTAGTCTTATTTTGCACGGAATTTCAACGTTTCCTAGTTCTTGAAATACTTGTGGATATATCGTTTTTGGATTTACTAATAATTTTCTTTGATTTCAATTGTGTTAATTCGCTTGACGATTCAAGTTTTTCACACGTTGTTCCGTCCAATAACACTCTATCTAATCCTTCAACTACGTAGACATCCGTCGTTGTTTTTCTTTTGTAAGATATTTTCTTTTGGAAGAATCTTTGACAATTCATAATTTGGCGGTCGGCGTTGAACAAACGACGTGTCGTTAATTGCAATCGATTTTCTGTAAAATATTCATTATATATTTTATTCGAAATGCAGTTAATATCCGCTCCAGTGTCAATTTTCCCTGAGAGTCGACTACTGCCAACAGTGACTGTTGCTGTCCATTTTCCGTTGTCTTCAAATTTCGCCGCCAACTCCTTGTTAAATTGTTTCTCCACGATGCCTATAAATGTGTCTTCGCTCGTTGATGTTGATGCCTTTATCGCTCGTGCTGCTGATTGCTCGTTGATTGTTTGTTTAAACATGCTTTTGCGTAATGCCCAACCTTTTGGCATATATAACATGTCGCTTTATTCGCAGGACATACTCTTGCTGAATGTGATCCTCCTCCGCATTTCGACACGAATTGGGATTTAACACCTTTTTCTTCGCTTTTATCCTATTATCTGGGAACATTTTATTTTTCTCGCACCTACGCTGGAATAATTCTTGTTTCTTTTTACGTGTATGGACTCGATCTATTTCTGTCTTCATATTGTTACGCCCGTGTCTACACCCGCGTCGTTCGATGTACCAGCGAGCCGGTCCAGCTGTCGGATGTTTCCCTAACGACGCGTTGTCATCTGTCAAACGGATGACATATTAGATTTGGAGACAAGCCGTCGTGCCGTGCGGACGTGTCTTGCTCTGCTCTGTCTATTCGCCACGTTCTCTGTTCTTACAGTTATAATAAAGAGAGTGTTCTTTGCGTTCTTAATTTGGTGTTCCTTTCATTTCCCCGCGGTCTTCCGGTGCGCGTGCGCGAGCGCGAGTGCGGAAGCGCGAACGTTACGCGAGCGAGTGCGTGAACGCGATACTCACCGCCCCGGGCGTAACAATATCATTGTGTAAGACGGGTAATTGCCGCTTGATCTGCTCACTTTGTTTCGCCATTGTTACCGCAGTTTCCAATGTGAGGTTACTGATGAGCTGCATTCTTTCCAATAATTTAATATTTTTTATTCCTACTACGAGTCGATCTCGTACAAAATCCTCTTTTAAGGCTCCGTATTCACAGTATTCGGCTAACCTATGAAGATCCGTAATGTACTCATCTATTGATTCACTTTCATTCTGAGCCCGACGATTGAACATGGCACGATCATATATTACGTTACGTTTAACTACGAAATGTGCTTCAAATGCCTTTTTAACTTCCTCATACTTATCTTTTTCATCGTCGGTTAGATGCAACGATATCAATACATCGTCCGCCAGATCTCCCATACAGTAAATTAAGGCATTTATCTGCTCTATTTCCGACTTCGCTGAAAGTCCAGACACTATTCTATATCTTTCGAAGCGGCGAATCTATTTTGGCCATTCCTCTCCTGCGCGTGTGAAATCTAACGGTTCCGGTGTTTGACAAGAGGTTATAATCGTCGAAGCTATATCGAGTGCTCTTCCCGACTTTTTCCTTCCTTTTATTCAAAACGATCCTCTACACTCAGTGCTCGATCGAATTTCCGTACCGTACTTTTTGCTGAATTCAGTCCTCGTCCACTTCTGACACTATGTGATGTTATTAAAGGGTTCTAATTACGGAATGAATGCTCTCAGCGTCACGGTCAAAACCAAAATCATTGTTTGTCAAAACCGAAATTATTGTCCAACCTCACGCTCCGTCTCCGTGTCCTCCGGTGGCGTCCTCTC
>NW_012027182.1:28398-32637 GCF_000956235.1 Wasmannia auropunctata
TAAGCCTTTTATAAAATAATTTTAAATAAAAGTTATGTGGCTTTGGGAGAAATACTTTTTACTTTACTTATTATAATTATTTTTTATTAGGATATATCAAAGAGAAAATTTACTATATTGTTTTAATTCCTCCAAAAAATATAAAAAAATAAGATTGGAAATGTTATTCTCAATATTAGCAAAGAAATAATTGCAAAGAGAATCTTTTCGTAAATGTTTTCAAAAATGCTTTGAAATCAGTGATTATTATTGTGTCCAATAAATATAACCAATATTCGAATAAATAATAAATATGAATATCAGCATAATTAAAATTTTTGTGTATTAGGGGAAATGAATATATGGGGAAATGAATAAATACTTTTTATTTAATATGAATGAATATATTATATTTGTGAATATAATTACGAATATTTTCAATTTCGCATTTACTTCCGCTCTGCATTGTCTGCACACAGTTTGCAAACATAGAATAAAGAGAAATCTGTAAAAACAATGAAACCGATAAAAAATCACGTGTAATAATCAATTTCTCAATTAACATTATGTTCGAGAAAATCACATTTGAAAAGGAATATAAGAAGAATAACATACACTTGACAAAATTATTGTTATCATAATTATGTTTTTCTTTCCAATTAAAGATTGCAGGTTTAAAGACAAGATTTAATAATATGTTTTAGTCAATTATTTAAAATCACTAAAATATTTAAAGCGCGTTAAGGAGCGGTTTCTTATTGGAGCTTTATGTTTTAATTTACATTTATTTGAATGAATATGAATATTCATAAAATATTCATGATTATTTTAAAAATTCTAAAGTTTTGAATAAATGTCTTTTTAATGTAAAAATTTTGAATTATTACAATTTGTAGCTTAATTATAAGTTTTTGTATTTATTGGATCATACTATCATTATTTTGAATCCTTACTAAAATAATATTAATTTCATTTAAAACATTTAATAAAGTTAATTTAAATTTGCACAAATAAACAATTTTTATTCGCACTTAACACATTATTGTTAAGTTGTTTGTTTAAAGAGTTTTATTTTTATTTAAAATATTTTTTCATAAAAGACCTTTTTTAGTTATTTGCGATTCTCACGTTACATGCATAACTCTATATACATGTATAATCTAGGATAAAAAACATTAAATTATAACATAAATGTGTACTTTATAAAAACTTTTGTTTATTAATTATATGTACAAATACTACCTAAAAAAAACTTTGAGTTTTTAGGTGTTATATTTATAAAGGTGGATTTAATACGGCGGCTGCCAATCAACTAAAAAAAAATTTTTTTACAGTTGAAAAATGAAATTCGTATGATTTTTTCATAGTTTATAATCGTAAAATCATGTAGTGACATCTATTTGCTGTCAAAGGAAAAATAGGAAAAATAGATCAAAAACTCAAAGATATGCCATTTAGAAATCTTTATTTTTTATTTTTATTATTTTTTAAAAATATTTTGTAGAATCACCATATGGGGTTCATTTGTCATTAAAATGAGTGAAAACGTAATTAAATTGTAATCAAACATATTTTTTAGGTGTGTCATTTAATAGTTAGAAAAACATGAGTTTTTCATACAATATACATATATATCATCATATGCCACGATAGTGGATTAATATAACAAAATACCATAAGAACTTTTTTTTTAAATGAAAGATCATAATTACCCCATCTTCGAGATTTTTATTTATTTTCCCTATATTTTAATAGCAAACGAATATCATCACCGTAATTCTATAGCAAAAAATTATAAGAAATCGTACGCATTTTACATGTTGACTTGAGAGAAAAATCGGTCACTTTTTAATATACTTCTTACACGATTTTTTAATATCCTATATTATTTTAAGGTCTCTAAATATACGGTTTCACATGGGTTTTTAACTTTCCAAATTATTATACACACCAACATCTGTGTCAGCTCACATTGGTTTTATTTCGAGTTTTAATTTATTTTTGGGAGCCTGATTCCTTTCAAATTTATTTGAATTACGCTATCTGAAAAAGGAGTCTTTACTGCGTTTATATGCAGAGATCGCCAAAAGTTCGGAGCCACCTAAATAATTTCTGAATGGTTCGAGATATTGGATTAAAATTTATAGGGTTACAATGGCATCATGAATCTATCATTTAACCTTGAAAAAGACTTTTTGAGACGAGAAGAACACGAGGTCGTTGAGTGGATGAAAATGCACGCGAAAGAGCGCGCGCGCACACGTGTGTGTGACATGCCCGAAGCCACTATATATGATGTGGCGAAGCCTTAGTTTCCTCATGTGCTCGCTGTGAGTCCTTGCTAGCACTAAATAACACCAATGTTCAAATGAACATAACTCTGCGAAAAAAATTGTAGAGACCTCAACATCCTCACGTTTTTCTCGTCTCTAAAAATCCTTTTAAATGAGCCCCCACTTGAACATGCCGCTTAAGATTTTCAACCCTCTTCCGTCTTTCCTGGAGGATTGAAATGGATATTTTAAGGTTAAATGATAGATTTCATGAACTATGTGAGAAATGCTTTAGAACTTGCAGAACTGTCAAAAATTAGATAGCGTCTCATCTATATATCCGAAAGGAGCATTTCTTGGGAGGTAAAAATTATGAAAAAATAAATAAATAATTTTTATCGTTAGAATTCTTTAAAAAACATTTACCATAAAAAATTTTTTTAAAAAAAGAAAAAATATGCTAAGTACATAAAAAATGTCGCATATTACATTCTTTTTAAAAATAAAAACAATGTTTTTGAAATGATTTAAATATATAATTATTTAAAAATTGATTGATCAAAAATAGTCGTGAAATCGATAAAATTAGCCAAGTTATTAAACTAGCCTCATTATTTTAAAAAGACCTCAAAAAGCTTATTTGTGAACAAATTCAAAAATTTTTAAAATGAAAAAGTGATAAAGTGGATTATAATGAAAAAAAAACTTGACGTGCTCGGGTTGCATTAATTGTATTTCTGTATTAGACAATATATAAATTTATATGAAAATAATATCAATATATGTATATATATATGTATATATATATATATATACAGGGTGGACCATTTTAATACATCCAGTCGAATATCTCGAAAATCAAGCCCGGGAGAGAAAAATTTTTCAGACAAAAGTTGTTTGGTTTCGAAGGGACCATAAGATGGTACCATTGGTTTGACCTAAAAGAATTATTTAAAAGTCACATGAAAGTCACCGTGCGTGCGTGCGTGCGTGCGTGCGTGCGTGCGTGCGTGCGTGCGTTGAATTATTATTAAACTTATTTATTTATTCTTTTGTTTTTATGCATATTACAGACGATAACAGAATGTTGGGCAATTTTGTTGGTTACTTGTTCGGAAGTAACTACTCTGGCACGCAGGATTCGCTCGAGGAAGATCCTAGAACTCGAGGGATAATGCGGAGATTCAGGCAAGTGGAAGTCGAGGACGATGAATGGATCCTTATTGACCGAACTGGTATATAATCTACCGTTCTTTTTAGTAATTTACTTACATGATAGGACTACGTATAAAAAAAGAGAGGAACATAAATAAAAGAGCCAAATATATTGTATAGCATAATTAAATTTTAAATTTAATTTCATAAATTAAATATTATATATCATAAAATAAATTTTAATTATGTAAGAATTTACACAGGTAATCACGAATGACAAAAATATAATCATGATTGAATCTTTAAACCGTTTTTATTGTCAATTTAGGAAATATCTTCTATGAGAAGTTTTATTTATTTTAATAGGTAGTATGAGATACTTAAGGCGATGCTGGAAAGTAAAAATTACCGACATTTGCATTCTAATTGATAACTCCGAAACGACTGAACGGATTTAAAAACGCTTTTACAGGATTGAAATGGACATAAAATGTCATCGCGCTAGGTATATATGAGTAGTTAAAACGAAAAAATATTAAAAAATTACCTTTTTTGGGGTACATAACCTATCACCTGACGTAAACTTTTCATAAGTACAAAAGTTCTGCAGCTCATATGTACAGCAAAAGTACCTAGCGCGCATCGGATTACTTGCACGAATAATGCAAGACCTTTTTGAGGTACGATTGGAAGCGTAGAAAAAAAGTTATATATTAGAATGCAATTTGTGGTAATTCGTACGCTCGCCTGAGGTAAAGACAGCAAAAATTATGTTTGGCAGTAGTGTCGGATTTTCCAAGAGATGGCACTTCAATAAGTTAGATAAGGACAT
>NW_012027182.1:33070-48150 GCF_000956235.1 Wasmannia auropunctata
TGTGGTAATAAACATGACACATCACTACACACTACTACATCAATATCGCACGCATACATACTCACAATTGTCGGTAAACAGCGGATTTTTGGAGTTTGATCTAGGATTTAGGATCCTCTTAAAGATACCACTGACACTGACGAGTCTACTTTATCGACCTCGTGCAAATTTTTCCGACCTTCCAGCATCGCCTTAACATTATGATATTAAGAATAATTTTTGAACAATTTTTATTGTGTATGTAAGCGAAATTTGTTAAATAATTATTAAATTGTACGACTATAAAGGGTTTTTAAATGTTTTTAAAGTATCTAAACATATATTTCCAAATATTTAGAAATACTCAATTTCACTATACATACGTTGTTTATTTAAAATACTTCCAAGAAAAAAAAAGATAGATAAGCCTCCTCTTGTCTGATTAAAAAAATGTTTTAATATTATTTCAAATATTTTATAAATGTTGCTCTGGAAATATGAACACATAACATCATTTACAACAATATTTTACTTTCATTCAATTTCTAGATGTGCGTCCAAATTTGTTCACAATGACGCATCATTTTATACATTAGACATTATACAACATTAAGAACAACATTTACTAAAATTATTCTGAAATTTCTGTGTCCCTTTTCTTTAGTATTTTTTTCTTTTTTTATCATCTTTATGATTATTTTAACAGATTATACTGTCGCGCTCACTTTTCTTTCTTTTCAGTTGAGGGTACGCTGGAGGAGCCGTGGTATGAAATGCCACCTGCAGTGTTCACGCAGGAAGGACCCGTGAAAGTGGCAACTTCGCCCATGGAAAATCTATTGATAGAGCATCCTAGCATGTCCGTCTATTCCGTCGTGTCAGGGACAATAACATCTCCTATCGCACCAGACACTCCGCCTCCCTCACCGGACGGATGGATGAAAAGCCAAAAAGATGTTGGTGTGTTACATAACGCTGATGTTTTTCAAGAAATTCCTGCAGTACCGCCAGCTGATCTCTCATCCTCCACAACCACGTTGTGTACCATGCCCACATCTTTAGATAGCAGTTCAAATCGAAATAACATTGACGAACTCTCACGCAGAGTGGTTGCAGAATTGCAAGCCATTCATAATGACAAATTATCTACGTCTGATAGCAATAACAACCAAGCTAGAATTGGAAATCAACTTCGTTCTGCTCAGGAACGAGCTCAGGAGGTATGAATTTCCCAAATTCTCAAATATTAGGTTCTTATAAACTGAGAAAAATTATTGACTAATTAAATATCAGGATAAATGGAATGTTACAAACAATTAAGATGGGAAAATACCAACGGTTAAAATGGATCTTGATGCTCGATAATATTACAAAAATATTGAAATTTTCAAATATATCACGAAAATAAACTATTAAAAAACTATTTTACAAATAAAAAATTCATAATCTATTTTAGTGGGAAAATATTGTATATTAGACGATAAATATTTTATAACTAACAACTTCTTTTATGAAATATTATTAATATATTTTTGGACGAAACCAATTTTGTTTAAATAATTTGATTCTGTTAATCATTTTGCGTGTTATTAGCAAAATTAAAGATATTAAAATAAAATAATATATGCATTTAAGAGATACTCCATATTTTTTATATATACATTATAGTTTTAAAGGCTGGAAAGAAAATCGGTTTTTTCAATTTTTTCGTGGATTTTTTCAGTTTCTTTCTAAAGGGGTAGAAAAATTCAATGAAAAATTTCACGTACATATTCATAAAACCTATCACATTTCACATTTGCAACACTTTGATATACTTTTCGAAATTTTAAAATTTTATGACAAGCATATATTTATTGCTAATAATGTTAAATACAAAAGAAATAAAAAGCAAATTACACAAGAATAAATAAAAAAAACTATATGGCTCTTGACAATTATCATTAATAATCAAAACTCTTTAAAAATACTGAATATAAATATCAACTTAAATTAATCTTTACACTAGTTATTAGGATTGCGTTTCCTAAAACAGTTTATTTAATAATAAATAATCCTCACCTTAAGGAATATAGTATTCAAATGTAAACATAAATATTAACTCATTATTAATTCCAGCGTTTATACGAAGTGTCTTATTTTAACAATGCTATAAAATACGAGAGTTATAATTTATACGAGTCATAAGCTTATATCTAATTTAAACAAAAAATTTACACATTTTAGCGAGCAAATTAAAATAAATCACATTAAGTCACTTACATTACTTTCTGAATTCCAATTCATATTTAATATGATGAAAAATATTAAAAATTAGGCAGTATATTGTTTACATAGCAATTTTTCGCAAAAGAAAACAATTTTTTTTTTAAAGAAACCGAAATTTTTCTAGTTTTTTCCAGCAATTTGAAAAAAGCAATTTTTTTAAAACTATAACATATGTAGGTACATATATTTTGAAATAAAAATTCATACAAAGTATATTAGGAAAAAATATTTCTTTAATATTAATTTATCTTCAATATTTTATATATAGAATAATGAGATGAATTAATTGATATAAATAAATATACATATAAATGTATACAGACTTATTTGTTGTATATTTTGTTGATAACATTTAGAATTGAAAATAGTATAAATACGAATAACGTATTTGAATAAGAATTAGAAAGTGATGTACTTGAATAATAACAAAGTAATGAAATGATAAATAAAAGAAAATTATTCATATACTCTATACCTATAATTATATACAGGATGTTCAGCATAACGGTTCGCAGGTATAGGTCGGTATCCATAAACCAATTACACAGTCATTATTGCAATTGGCATATTAAGACATTACTTGATCTTGAAATAAAAGTAGAGTGTGAATACTGGCCATAATGTAATACAATTATCACATAATAGATTTTACAGCTAAAATTTAAATGACATAAGATTTATATATAGAATAACACGTAACATTTTACTTTAAAAATATTTCACCAAATTATAATACATAACAATATTATTTTATTTTTTTCGTTTTTGAAAATTGAATATATTATTATCATATACGATTTTACATATACTTCATGTAAAATCATACTCACAGATATAATAATAAACAAAATAAAAAATAATGTTTATTTTTAACATGTATTTTACGTAAACTTAAAACAATTACATTTCATTCTTTATTTTTTGAAGAAAATTATATCAAAGACATATTTTATTTAACAAAATAGTATAATGCAATGAGTAAAAAAGCTTATGCCTCATTTCAATAAATGTTATTTGACGGTGACGATACTATTCAACTGTTTATTTCACTGTTTAATCTCAAACATATTGAATATTACTTGAAAGGTGAATTTCTCATGAAATTAATTTGTTTTGATCATGTTTGAATTGTGAAAAAAATATTGAAAATGAATGAATACAAAAAATTCATTTTAAGCATATTATACTTCATGTTTAGAAAAAAATGAAACAATTGGAACTGTTGTAAAAATATTGAGAAAGCTTACGAAGATTGAACACAAAGCATAAGAACTACAAGAAATGATTTGCAAAATTTTGACATTAATTTTGACATCAAAAATTAGCCACGCTCTGGTTGGCCTTCTGGCATTGAAAATGACATTGTGTGCAATTTAGTGGACACCAATTCCAAAATTTCAACAAAAGAGATTGCTAAAAAGCTGAATGCTGATAGATCGATACATTTCGGCAATTAAAGAAGATTGAATATTGTTCAAAACCTGATGTTCGAATAAGAATAATGTTTTATGCAAACAGATTTGAAGAAAAAGAAAATAAACCCATGTCAAAAGTTAGTTTCTACACTGAGAAAAAAATTACTTAAAACAAATAAATATGTTTCAGGTACCCCTCAAAGAAATAATTTTCTTGAAGCAAGTAAAATTTTTTTATTTTAAATAAAAGTGTTTGCACTGAAAAAAAAATTACTCAAAACAAAAAAATTTTACTTGCTTCAAGAAATGATTTTTTTGAGGGGTACCTGAAACATATTTATTTGTTTTAAGTAATTTATTTTCTCAGTGTAGAAGATGATGTTATCTGATATTATAAAGAAGTCCTTGGAAGAATTCTTTTGAGCTATTTTCCACTGGCTAAATGTTTAATTCTAATAAGTATTATCAATAATTTAAATTAACAATCCAGAAGAACTGGCACTTTGATATACAATAAATCTAGCGCAAGTTTAGAAAGCTGAATAGATTTTCCTATTGCATTCTCCGTATTCTGATATCGCACTATCCGATTATCATTTTATTCTGATTATTACAAAACATTATGAATAGCAAAAAAAATTTCCCACTCGAAGACTTAAGAAACACTTTAAAATTATTTGACAAATCGCTAATATCCAATCGTAATATTGGAAACAGATTACAGAAAACGACGAAGATTATTTAATCAATTAAATAAAGACTTATATTTTGCCAGATACCTAGATAATTTTTAATAAAAAATCGGGCATGAACTTTTGTAATCTGTGAATTTTTATTCAATATGTCATGGTATAATATAAAATCTGATTGTGAAATTAATTTTTATTGTAATCTTTTTTTTGCAGCATTGACTGATTTTCTTATTATTAACTCTCATCACATTTTTTATAGTATTTATATAATTAATTCCTTTTTTAATTAAAAGTTTCTAAATTTTTATATTTAAACATTGTCGTTAAATATTCACAATTTTAAATCATTAAATCTTATGTTTCTCTTTTCTGTTTTTAAGTTCTTAAAATTTAATTTGAGAATTTAAATTGTCTTTTTAAATATTTTCAAAATTTAAATGATAAATAAAAAGCAGCAATAAGCCAGGCATGATATTGATGCAAAAAGAATAAATTAATAATTAAAATTAAATATATACATATGTATAATAAAAGACCCAAATATTTCGATTTATATTAAATCATCCTCAGTGGGTTAGCAATGCATTACAATAAAATGTATAAAATTATAAAAGTATAAATTATAAAAAAATATAAAAGTAAAAATTAATTCATCAAAGTTTGAAAAATCGCTCGCAATTTATTGTCAAAGACTTACAATACAAATGAAAAATTCTTTTCTCCAATTGATCAATATTTTTTCACACGCAATCCGTAGTAATAACATGGGGTTTGGACAAATTTAAAAAAATAAAATTGTAAGTATAACTGTCAATGTGTTAGTGGCAGTAAATGGACAGCGACAAAGGAGCCATAAATGCATCCCATTTTGTATTAAGACTTGTATCAGCAAACGAGAATAGAAGAATTTATCTCCACTGAGGATGGTTTAATATATGTAAATCGAAACGTTTGTGTCTTTTATTTAATTATATTGTATTTAATTTTAATTATTAATATATTTTTTCTTTTTGTACCTGTGCCTGTCTCTGTGATGTGAACATCGTGCCTGTCTTTTTTTAGTTTTCATTTAAATTTTAATTATTTGAGTCGAATTGATACATACAATTAGTTATTTTTAAATTAAAATATTTGTATATTCTCTCTTTGCAGGTGCTAAAGAAGCGCACAACTCAGAATCTGAAGAAGGCCCGTCTAGAAAGAAACAATAAAGTGCGTCAGATAAAAGGCAAGCGACTTCGTCGCCAAGACCGTTTACGTGTTCGTCATAGTGGCGCGAATAATAATCGAAAATGCTAGTCATCCGATCTCAGGTCAAGATGTACTTAAGTTTCTTCCTAAAATGACCAATATTATGATATATAGTTATTCGGTAAAATACTTTGTTTCAATGGCGAAAAATAGAGCGATATATTTATAAGAATTGTGAAAGTCCAGTAAGCACACATGTTAACAGTTTACCAATAGATTTGAACAGAATATTGCGACAAATCGACATCAATTGTATTTGTATTAAGCTCGCATATCTTACCAGCAGAGTACCAATATAGAAACTGAAAAGAATTTGTTATTCCGTAATTATTTAAATAAAATATATTGTATTTAAATGATTACGAAATGGTTTATTTTGCTCAATTATTATATTCTGTTAGCACATTCTGTTATTTCTACTGGCATTCTGTCGATAAAATTTGTAGCAGACTTTATAAAATCTGTTTTCGACAGATATGGCTATCTGAGAAATTTGTTCATTATGAGACAGAGAGTTTAATAGCCTTAGAGATCTTCAAGTAAGAATTTGATTTTTTATATCGAATATGGTAACAATGTTTAAATAATCATCAGTAAGTAAAGCTCACTGATTAGATCAATGATTGATATGTAGAAAATAATGAATTATCAATTCTATTCAATTACTTTTTTGAGCACAAAAATGAGAATAATTATTTTCCATAACTTTTTTTAAACATTGAATATGATCTTGTTTATCAAAATGCTTTCTTACAATTTTGAAAAAATTTATGGTTAAATAAATTACAAAAAAATTATTTTAATTTATTTGGGCATATTATCTATGATATATTGGAGAAGTTTTATTGTAATCAAAATTAAATATGTTATTGAGACTTTTAGTTTAAAAAAAAAAATTTATTTGCATCAATTATGATTAAAAAGTTCTTTGTAATTAATATGAAAGCTATTGTATTGGCCTGTGTAAATTGTAACTTTGACTAAGATCTTATATTAATCATAAATATATTTTTTTAACACAATCAAGCAACAAATTCCTTTGGGCAAGAAGTCGTAATATGTAGCAATAAAATTTCTTTAACATATTACATATCATAATTGTTATATGTATATCAAAATTCAGAGTTGCCACAGGCCTGAAAAACCAGAAAAATGAAAAGTCATGTAAATTTAAATTGGTCAGGAAAAACTCGGAAAAATCAGGAAAAGATATAAAAAAGTCTGGAATTTGGAACTTTACTCAATTTCGTTAAAGATGCTGAAGTCGTCTGTTTTATCGTCGAAACGCGATAATTTTTGTACATAATTGTTTCCGTTTATATTGCTTTTTCAGATTTGAAAATCCTTTTCCAGAAAGTATAGATAATCGGAATGACAGTAATAGAATGTGAATGAAACGATTTTTTTTACAAAATGGAAAAAATTTTGAAAATTACGGTTTTGTTCGATTTATTATTGCGATCGAAAATATTTGAACATTTAGCGAGATTAAAACTTAGTTGAAATAATTAAAAACAATTAATTGATCGTATAGAAATTTCTGCAGAAATCTTTCTGTTTTTAGAATTAAGTTTTTATTTAATCCCGAAGCAACGGAAAATTCAGTTGCACCAAAGAAATTTTTTTCTGTGATTTAAAGCACAATGTCGAAACGACAATGTTAAAGCAATGTTAACAATTTGACATAAATGTGCATTTGGAATTATATTACGTTATTAAATTTCTAAATTTGTGTTGCTTCTAATAATATAAATTATTTATTATTATTCTGCAATATCTTATAAACATTAAAATTTAGAATTATATATTTGATACTGGTTATGAAAAATTTTCCACTGTCGGTCGTCTGAAAAACATGGAAAAGTCAAGAAATTTCAAAATTTATTTTTTGTGGTATTGAAATAATCCTTTTTGCAGCTTTCATCGCAAATTTTTTAAAGATATTAATAATACTAGAGAAAGAACTTAATAAACAGGATTGTATTAAAAACCAAAAAACTATAGAAAGCGATAACTTTCATTCTTGTGCGTTCTTTTTGAACAGTATTATTATATGCATGGCTGTAATAACTTAAACATGAATTATTAATGATTTTTAAGAACTTTTTTGTAAATTATGAAAAGAAAACATTATATTCAGTTTAATTCTTTGAGATAAACTAGATTAAGTAATCAAAAATTAAATTTTTACTCGAGGGTCTCTAATTTTATTTTAACTTTTAAAAAATCGAAATATAAGGATTAATTTTATCATCGATTTATAATTGTATGAATCAAATAGCAAAGCATTTTTTGAAACTAACTTTAAACAGAAATATGTTTATTAATTGTTAATATCAATTTTATATACTGCATTATAGATATAATGCATAATGTCCTCCTCATTAAAAAAAAAACAAATCTCGAAGACAAATGCATTTTACATAAAAACAGCATACATAAAAATTATTTAGTTTCGAGAGAAATGTTTTATGAATAACATATCTATTATTTATAACAATATTAATTTATGAGATTTTTAGACATTTTGTATTTAAGAATTTTGCTAAACTTTTTCAACGTTTTAGACATTGAAATATGTAAAGTCACTTTGTTTGAAGCTATTGAAGTCCGAAGTTTGTGATATCAAAAATGCAGAATGTTTAATACGTTAAATTCAACTTGAAGTTTGATATATTAAATTCACTCAAAGTAATTAAAAAATGAAATTGGTTTTTATATCGAGCCTTTCAATTATTATATGTATAAAAATATCAGCATTCAAATGACAAAAAGGTCAGAAATTTAAAGATTAACAACAAAACCAGCATGATTAGTAGTAACAATGTTTGTGTTATTTATGTTCTTCTTCGTTTTACTTTATCATGACTGGTATAATTTATGTGAAAATACAAGGGTTTTGTAATGCCAAATATTATAACGTTTTTCACCCATTTAAATTTTTTTTTCGTGTAAAAAAATGATTGCTGAAAGATCAATTTCTGCATATTTTTAGTAATTTTACAACACCCTTAGCAAAGATGTCAAAGGATCTTGCACAAAACTGCTGCAAAAAGCTGTTCTAACACTCCAAGAAATATTCATTAATGTGATGCTAATCAAAAATATTTATAAGCACGACACTCAATAATCGACTTATTGTTAGTCGACAGCAGCATCGGAAAGGAAAATCGAGAAAATGTATCAATTTTCTAGTGATACGATTCCTATAAGCTATAAGAATGTATTTCTACGTTTCTTTCAATGTATTTCTACGCTTCTATCAGGTGAACAATCGATTATTGAGTGTCATGAGGACTTTGATCAGCATCACATGAATAAACATTTCCCGGAGTTTCAGACAATTTAATCAAGCAGCCTTTTGCCATTCAGAGGAAGGTCTTTTTAGAGAAAATTTTAGTTTAATTGCAGTGATTTTTCACATTTTTACTGAAAAATTCACTTTCAGCAAAATTTCAGCGAATTTTCAGAAACTGTATTAAAATACAGAATGCCCCATGGAAAGTTATTAAAACTAATCAGCTGTTATTTTTAAACGCATATAAGGAATAGGAAAAATAAAATGTCTTAACAAAGGACAGTTCAGTTTTATTTATTAAAATAAAGACGATCGGAAATATTTTTATCATTTAATAAATGTTTATAAAGCCAAGTACGGCTGATCTTTAAGATACATATTTTCGAGATGCTAAATTCTGAATATATTATTCAGAATTTGTATGTATATCATATATTTCAGAAATTAAAAATATTATCAAATCTTTTGTCAAAAGTAATGTTAAATCAAGTTTTCTTTTATGTAAATAAAACTACTAATAAAATGTTCTCTGTTGAAAGATATTTTTCCTATTCCCTATTTGTCTTTAAAAAATGACAGTTGATTAAGTTCAGCTGTTTTAATTTCCCATGAGATTCAATGAAACTATTACAAAATTTTGCTAACTTATTCACCAAAGATAAATTTATTTAAACAAATAAGAAGAACTTTAAAATCTTATAAACAAATCTATCTACAACAAATTTACATATTTATAAAATGTTTCTCTTGAAATCAAATATTTTTATATAATAGCCATTTTAATACAAATAAATTTTTTTTAGATATTTCTTTGTATTTGTTATAACACATAACGCACATACGCGCGGGTATACACACAACACATGCATGTGTACATGCATATGTTTTACATATAGATTGTATATATGCGTGCGTGCGCGCGTGCGCGCGTGCGTGCGTGCGTGCGTATTATACATATATATGTATTTTATGTACAGGTTGTCTAATTTTAAATAATCCATTAAGATTTTTCGAAAACTATGGTATGGAAAAATATTTCACACAAAAATTATATGGTTCAGAGAGAGACATAAGGTACCATTGATTTGACCTTATTTGATGTCGTTAAGATCAGTTCAAAGTTACATTAATTTTTTAAATGAAATTATATTTTTTACATATAATATCTAATTGTTATATAATTGTTTATATAATTGTTTATATAATTGTTTACATAATTTATATAATAAAATAACTATTAATTTCTTGATAATGGTAGCTGATATTTTTAGAACAGAATAGTTTTAGGTACAGAATAATGAGATAAATCAATTGTAAATCAGTTAAATTATAAATCAGTGTAAAGAAAACAAACATTATTTTTAAAAAATATGTAGTTGCATGGCATATTGCAAATTACTTTTTTTTTTTTAAGCAACTGTGTTTTCTTTACATCAATCGATTTATCTCATTATTCTGCGCCTGAACTATTAGATGCTTAAAACCATTATCTAAAAATCAATAATTTATCAGATATTTCATATTTTATATCGAAATATGGCACGATAAAGTATACCTATATAAAATATCTTGTAAGGTATTGATATTCAATAACTTACTTAACCTTAATACTATACCTTAATACTTTTGCAGAATAATTATAGAGAAATCATATTATATAAAAAGAAATATAATTCCATTAAAAAAAAAATCGATGTAACCTTGACTTGAACCTTGACTTGAACCTTAATCAGCGTCAACCAAGGTCAATCAGTAGTCATTGTGTCTCTCTCTGAACACTATAATTTTTATTTGAAATATAATTTTTGTTTGAAACATTTTTCCATATCAATCATAATTTTCGAGAAATCTTAATGCATTATTTAAAATGGGACATCTTGTATGTTAGTTATTTATACATATAACAATGTATGTGTATGAGAAAAATGTATCGCTTGTAAAGTGTGACAAATCGCAACGAACTCAAAGCAATACGTAGTTTTCATTTGTTCGCGACACATTAAATGATTAAATTATTCTGTTTTTAATGTTTCAATACAATGCCAGTATAAGTTAGTCAGCATGAATTAATTCAGAGTTTGTTACAACGAAATTTTACTTATCGATTCGATCTTTTTCTAAGCATGAAGAAGTATAAAGTAAAATTACTAAATATAGATCGGGTACACCTTCAGGTAATTTATTATATTAAAATGATTATTGTAATTTTTTATCTAGTGGTGCATATTATAAGATTCTTTATTTATAACATTTGTTAGTTTGTGTTAGTTTTATTAATCGCAATTATTTCTAGTTTATTAGTAACCACACTATACACTTTAATATCATTAGATAATATGACGTGAGACGTCAATTCAAATGTATATCTTTAAAGATTTATTAAAAGTTTAACCTATAAAAATTGTCTTATAGCTTTTACAAAAAGTAAATAAAATTAAATTTTATGAAAAAAAAATCAACATTATACTCAGTTAAAATTGAAAATATTTTATATATAACCTGATTTGCAACAAGACTAATATGGATCTAATTGGATAATGTGTATTATTTAACATTTAATTAAAATTAAATTATATAAAATATTGGACTGAAATTAATAAAATTATTCATAAATTAAATATGTTATTGGTCATCGATATCTTTTTAACTTAGAGTGATCCAGAGTGCCCTATACATTTGCTAATGTATTATGTAAGCTAATGCATATATGTGTGCGTGCAAGCATGCGTACGCGCGCGCGCGCGTGTGTGTATGTATGTGTGTGTGGGTGTGTATGTGTGTGTGTGTGTGTGTGTATGTATGTGCGCGCACATGCATACGTGAGTGTGTATGAAATGGTCCAAGAAACTAAAAATTTAAAGAGATAAAATAAAAATTTTGAAACTTTATTCAATCACTTTAATCAATTTTAATTACTTCAAAATATAGAACATAATATGCCATTTACTTATAAAATAAATTTGCTTATAACCATTATACATCTTCAAAATGACATTCAAATGATCATCTCTTGACTGTATGCATTTTTTGCACTCTCTGAAGTCTTTTTATCACAACTTATTCTTGCAATCTTGAAGTACTGATCGATGAACTTAAAACAAATATTTGTAAAGAAATTGCAAACAATGCAAACATCACAATTGAAATGTTGCAAGAAGTCATGAGAAATTTTAGAAAAAGTTTGCAAAATGTATACAATTAAGAGATGGTTATTTTCAAGATATAATGGTCATTAAACGACGCAATAGCATGGAGATGCCAAGTACATAAAAAGAGTAAGAGTAATTTGTAAATAGCATATTATAATGTAATTAACATAAATTGAATGAAATTTCTATTATAAATTTTAATTTTATCCATTTAAAGGAATGCTGACGCGACAAAATTCTATAATATCATTGTTTTACCGACGATTTATACATATGTATGCGTGCAATGTAATAATGTATAATGTTCGATGTGTTTATGTTCCACAATCAATATCTCATCACTCATGCATACGTACGCACGTAGAATAGAAATATAGTTTTATTTAGGTTTCTAACTTTATTTTAATATACATTCATTTCTTTATTGTACATTTGACTTTCATTTTATTTTGAATATTATAATCTGAATTTTTCTAAGAAATAAATGTTTTTGTAAAGGAGAATACAACTTTTAAATGTTTTCGCTACCGCTCAGAGATCGTTTTATTTTTACATTTTCTTATTTTTCTTCGTAGAAATTATCATTATAATAATGACAGACTTAAAAAAAAATTAGAACATTGAAATGAATAAAATTCTTATTTGCGTCGTTGAAATGCTATCAGTTATATTTTAATGATTTAAAAATTAATTCATAATTGGGCCAATTGCCAGTAATATTGCAAAAGTTAATAAGATTATATTTTTACTGTAACATTTATGACAAAAAAAAATAATTATTCTTATGAGAAACATGAAAACTTGAAACTACGATAATACATCAATTATTGCATTCCAATTAATTCTTTTTACAAATTATTTTATATTTCAAGATTCGATTTATATCGATTATAATATATTGATAATTGAAAGTAAATTCAAAATTGTCTTACTTAAATAACGAGAGGCCCTCCTTATTTTCATTTGAATTGCGACCGACAATGGTTAAGTTACACCTTCTATTTACACATTTTCTCCTGATACTTTAATTATTAATTTTTTTGTAACAAACACTAGTTCTGGATCACTCTAACGGTAAAAATTCATATTTTTAGTTAAAAAGATATTGATGACCAATAACATATTTAATTTATGAATAATTTTATTAATTTTAGTCCACTATTTTATATAATTTAATTTTAATTGAATGTTAAATAATACACATTATCCAATTAAATCCACATTAGTCTTGTTGCAAATCAGGTTATAGTAAAAAATATAATCTAATTAACGTTTTGCGATGCAATATTACTTGCATTTGGTCCAATTATGAATTAATTTTTAAATAATTGAAGTATAACTGACAGCGATTTCAACGATGTAAATAAGGTTTTTATTCAGGATTCAGGATTTTATTTCAATTTTAATTTTCTTAAGTCGGATGTTATTATAACGATAATTTTCGGTTTCTACAAAGAAAAATACATAAGAAAATGTTGAAATAAAGCCCCGAGCGGTAGCAAAAACGCCTAAAAGTTGTATCTTCTTTTACAGCATTAGTTGCCATATTGAGGTAAAAATGGATAATATGTTTTTTTAATTTTTTCTTGCTTTTGACATTAAATACGCCAGAATCAAATATATTAGTACATGTGTTTTAATCGTGGAAAAGAATTTTTATTCTATTTAACTAATTAATGAAGTAATTAGTACGGAACAAAAATAATATTTCCATCAATAAAACAGACGATGCCAGCATCCCCTTAAATTTTCCTATTTCTTTCTCACCTTATTTATAGGCATTGGAAGGAGCGCTTTTAAACAATGTATCGATCGTGAATAACTATTGTTTTTTATAGAACGTCCCTTCCATTGCCATGCTACTCCTTTAAAAATCGTAAATGTTGGATTCTTTCTTGTCGCTAAATATGCAAACACACGTTGATTAGAAGACCTTTATAAATTGATATCTTAATTATTAACTTTACAAGAATTGTAAAATAGTACAGAACTTTTCAGTTTAGTTCGCGGCTTTTGAGCGATGTTACATCTAATATTAGATACAATTGTATACAGTATGCATATAGTATATATGTATATCCCAGTAAACGAGAATGGATTGAAATAAATTGAAAATAATTCATTTCAACGTTCGCGAATGCGTACCTCTGAAAATCTGAATCCATTGCAATGCCCAATGCCTTTGTATTAATTTATAGGAATTGAATAAAATACATTTTCTATGCTATTTAATTTAAAAAAATTTAGTTTTAAAAAGTAAATCGTGAATATTGGTTAATTCAAAATTCTAGATAAGAAATGCAGTTTTTTCAATCTAATTCAATCTAATTCAAAAAAAGTTTTTCCGTGAAAATGGATCATGAATGTTATATTTAAATAAAAATTATGACTAGGAAATGCATTGTTTAAATCCAACTAAATCCAAAAAATTTCATTACATTGATATTATATCGTATTATGAAAAAATAGAAATGCATTCATTTCCACGGAAATCCATTTCAATCTATAAAGTAAACAATTTTAAACCATTTTAATCCTTTCCCGTTTACTGGGATAGTATACAGCACACATATATTGAATCAATATTTCAGAAACGTTGAATTATAACATTGCGAATGTTAAATCAATGTTTTAAAATATAGATTCAACGTTGAAGAGATATTGCAGAAACATGTCCATTGAAATTGATGTTTTTAGAACATCTGTAAAACATTGCAATTCAACATTGTTCATTATTAATTTTTATCCGCATAGAATCCCAGACAGCACAAAACCCTAATAGAAGACAAAAAGATGTCTTTTGTAAGATGTATTTTCGGCTAAGCGAAAAGATATCTAAAAGATGACGAAAAGATGTCTTTTTAAAGGTATCTTTTGGATGAAAGTAAAAGATATTTTAAAGACATCTTTTACTTTCATCCCAAAAGACAACTTTAAAAAGACATCTTTTCGTCATCATTATATAGTAATCTTTTTGACAAGGCGAAAAGTCGACTAAAAGATATCCATTCGCATTACCTAAACAAAA
>NW_012027182.1:48327-51360 GCF_000956235.1 Wasmannia auropunctata
TTCCCAAGTTGTTGCTTGGAACCTGCATTACTGCTTGATTGTGTAATCACAGCAGTCTATACAATCTATACATTATAAAATGCAAGACAATGCAAGAATATTTAATATTTTTCTTTTCAAGACAATGCAAAGCATTTACAACGTGAATATGACGCGTGGACGGGGAGGGGATGCGGCGACAAGCGGCGACGGCTGCTGAATCCGCTGACTGCCGCATCCCCTCCCCTCTACATCACGTCGTAAAACGGTTTGCGAAATGGCATTGTCTTGCATTATTGTAATAATTGTATAGACTACTGTGATTATAACACAATCAAGCTAAGTGGTTTCAAGCAACTTGGGAAATATCTGATCTGGTGAAGTGTTTTGGAAACCATGGATGACGATCAATTTCGTCCAGTAAATATTTCCATAATATTACATTTATGGACTATCTCATAGGTTAGGAACCGATAAATACTATCGGCTCCTATAACTATAGATAAATGTTTTAAGTATTATTATTATTATTATTATTATTATACGTATTATTATTTTTATGTATACATGCATTGCTATAAAATAAATATGTATTACTAAAATAAGAGCCTGTGCATATAAATATCACATCCCAGACAGCACAAAGTCGTCTAAATGATGACTAAAAAGATATCTGCAATAAGTCCTAAAGACGTCTAAAAAGTTGTGTGAAATGAGTCCTAAAGACGACTAAAAGATAGCTATAAAAAGTTTTAAAGATGACTAAAAGATATCCACAGAAGTCATCTTTAAGTTATCATATGGATAAAACCATGAAGATGACTAATTGGGCGACATCTACCGACTTTTAGTCATCTTTTCGTCGACTATATTCGTTTTCTAAAAGATATCTTTATAACTATTTAGTCACCATTTAGTCATTTTTTAGACGACTTTGTGCTCTCTGGGATAATAATATTTGTTAGATATCTATTCGATTTTTATAAAACCAAAATAAAAATCATTATAAAACTTAAAAAATAATAATTTACGTATACGGTGTTTTTAAGGGATCAATTCCTTCTAAACTAATATTCAGATCCAACGGTCACCCATCCAAGCCACGACCGCCGCCAACGTTGCTTAACTTCTGTGATCGGGAATTGTAGGCACTTCGTGATGATCCATGATTACTTGATCTTAATATCATGGATATATTCGTGATAGATCAAATTAATATAATTATCAAAAAAACATCTTTTAGAATATATCTTTTTATAAATATTAACATACAATAACATGTTTGATAATCAAAATGACCAACATTGATTTCTGCGTAAAGATTAAATATCGTTCGTAAATGAGCTTCGTTAGGAAATCAAGTTAAAATCGTGATAGTTTCTATTTACTCAACTTTGATCATATTTAACAAAATTTAGTTTCTATTTACTTAACTTTGATCATATTTAACAAAATTAACTAAATTACTTGTTTATACTTTGAACATAGACCTAAAATTTTAGAATATAATTAAAAAATACATAAACAATAAAAAAGACAGGACAATAGGCCAAAGACGAGCATAAAACAAAGGATGTCAATTAATAAAAATTCTTTAATAAGTCATTTAAATAAAATTAAAATTTAAAAAAACGCGAGACTAGTTTCGGCTTAAGTAGATATAGTATGGGGATTCTACATCAAATATAGGTCAAGGTCAAGGGTGGGGAGAATGTAAGTCAAGAAGGATGGGGAGAATGTAGGTCAAGGAGGAAGGGTAGGGGGAATGTAGGTCAAGGGGGGATTAATTAAATAATTAAACAATAATCGATTGAATCATCAATTAATTGATAACAATTAATTGATAACAATTAATTTTTTTATCAATTATATTTTTCGTGGACCGCTACCGCCACGTGCGCGGTGACGCCATTTTGAACGCGGTGCCGCCACCGTCGCCGCCACGTGCGCGGTGACGCCATTTTGAACGCGGTGCTGCCCATAGAACTTATATACATGGAAGGGGCTGCCCATAAGTTGAACAGAGAGATCCACGTCCGATATATCTCTCCTTCTTGCGATGTTGATTTTCGCAATTACGCATGCGCGGCCTGCGTGTGCACCTTTTTGTTTGGCCCAAAAGTGAGGTAGCGGGAACGACGCGCATGCGCATTTTCAAAAATCAACTGAGTGAGAGAGAGGAGTATAGTTTTCTTTCTCACTTCCATTTGAAACTATTCGGTTCGCATTCCCCTTCCATGTACTGTAAGTTCTATGGTGCTGCCACCGTCGCCACCGCCGTCACGTGTGCGGATGCCGACATTTTGAACGCGCCGCTACCACGTGGACTGTGATGTCATTTTGGTGACATGTTCCGACATGTTCTCGAAGGTTCACGTTTACGTTATTATTATCATGCAAGTACAATTATTATTAATACTATTGATCTTAACTACAGGTAAAAGGTACGAAAAGAAATAAAACGTAATTTTTATATCAATGTTCAATCATCTTTTATATTTAAAAATATATAGTTATAAATTGACCTAAAGAGTTATTCCGGAAGAGCGAATCGTTCCCGCCAAACTTGTGAGCGATGTTTACTTTTTAAAATTGGATCGAGGACAATCGCGATAGATCTTATACGTCTCTTAAATCTCTCGTTGTCTCGCGCAATTTCTTCCCAAGGACCTTTTCGGGCTGCTCGGTAGGCGTAACTCCATGTTATCATAACATGTATGAACTGGAGTCGAGTCGAAGCTCACCTAAAATAGAATTTCAAATCTTGATATTTTCTGCTAATATATACATATATTGTAAAATAAGAATTATATACACTTATGCTGTGACACATACCTTATTCTTCATTTTCATTAGATTCATCCTCGTCTTCGGTATCTAGGATTCTAGGAGGAGCCTTCGTCATGCATCATTGTTTTTTCATCACTTTCAACAACTATTATTTCTTCGATATCCATTTCGTTCTCATACAATATCAAGTTTTCTATTCACCGAAACTTTTAGTAGCGTTAATGACAGAATGTACTTGCAGTCTCTTCGCTTTCTATGCTACTA
>NW_012027182.1:54301-55100 GCF_000956235.1 Wasmannia auropunctata
TATGTATGTACATACGTTCCTATCGTCTTACATTTCATTGGATCCAACCCAAAACAAAAGTTGCGCGGCGATACCTGTGCGAAGACTCAGTTTTTCGCTGAGTGGACCTACTGGTTATACTGTGATATAAGTATGTAACATTAATATAATATAATAAGCTAGTATATAAAATTAGTATTTTATAATTATTTCTTTAAAAACAAACTATATATATATACATATATATATATATATATTTAAGTATCTCCGGTAAATATTTTGATAATACGGATATGTATGATAACGTATGTACAAATGAGGATAGCATATGGACATACAAACTTATCCTTTTGGGGATATCCTTATAGTGTCCACAAATGTATATCCTATGGACAACTTGTAAGGCTCATGGATGTCCCGACCAGAAATGGACATAAAACGGATGTCCATAGGATATCCTGTGCTGTCTGGGTACCCCTTTCTCAATACGGCCACTTCCTTCATGACAAATCTTCCTCCAACGATAAAACCTTGCAGATCGACAAACGTCGGTACAATCATGACGAGCGATTTTTTGAGACTGCGTCTCATTGCAAAACATCTCGCTTTTTATTTTTGTCAATATAGCAATTTATACAATCTTGCGCACTACGTTCGACAATGGGCTATATTCAACCACGCGATCATGTATGATGAGACAATACGCGCAAGTATTCTCGGGCGCATTCTCTTTCAGTTCAAATTCTAAACGCACATCCACAGGACCGCTCTTGATGGTGTCGTTTTGTCGCGAAGAGTCAATGACTATTACAGTATAACC
>NW_012027182.1:59647-60161 GCF_000956235.1 Wasmannia auropunctata
TCCACGCGCACGTTGACTGCTTCTATCTCTGTCAGACGTATGCAAAGATACCAAAGCATCTTATACGTGACAACTCAAATCTGTTAATCCTGTTTAAACAGGATGGAACCAATCTGAAACATGTATACAACGATCACGTAAACACTGACATATCGTATGAAGATTTTTGTGTCGTACTTGTTGGCAGCAAAAGTATGGATTTCTAGTGATAGATAAGGACTGTGCTCTTACAGATGGACGATATAGAAAAGAATTTAACGAGTTCGCGATACCGTAACGTGGTTAGTTGTAGTCGATACGTCAACTATGCAACGTTCCCTCAACATGGATAGCAACAAAAATCGTGAGAGAATTGCAAAAGAGATTGCGAAAACGAGCGATTCGATTCGGAAAAAATATCGTGCTTTGAAAACTGGTAAAATAGAGAAAGATATTGCGCTGAAAAGACATTTTAAACCTGTCATCGAACCTCTGAAACAAATTGTTGAAAAAACCACTGGTGAGGAAGCAATCA
>NW_012027182.1:67619-67977 GCF_000956235.1 Wasmannia auropunctata
TTTTCCATCACTAGCCCTAGAATTTTCCGATATCATACGATACAGTGTACATTCTCGGATGAGAGGCTTGTGTATGATATTGACGAAATAATGGATAAAAATTAACTGAATGGGAGGAGAAACAAAAAAGAGGGGGGAATAAGTTAAAAAGAGCTTGGACGGAGGCTCACTGCAACAGTCGCTCTGTGAAAATGAACGCGAATAAATCTTGTATTCCACCGGTTGCACGTCTTATTCGGAATCGCGAAATCGGTTTTAAAAACACACTTGTTAAAAATAATGGTTGTGAAAGGTTAATTTGGTGCTCCATACATTCGCATTACCATTGGTATTGTATGCATGATAATGCGATGAAAAA
>NW_012027183.1:0-1440 GCF_000956235.1 Wasmannia auropunctata
AGACGTGTGCTCTTCCGATCTTTGTCCCAGTCAAACTTATGATTCTCCTTTTCCCTGTGGATCTTAATCATTGAGGGAGAGCCGTTAGTTTTTTTAATGTCTGACATGTGTTCATGGATTCTAGTTTTTAACTGTCTTTTTGTTTGCCCTACATATGAGGCGTCACGGTCCATGCACGAGATCTTATATACTACATCACTGTGTGACATAAAATGTAGAGAATCTTTTCCAGTTTTTATGAAGTTCTTTAGATTATTGGGTATTGAAAAGGCCGTTTTTATATTGCATTCATTAATAATAGGCAAGATTCTTTCAGAGATGTTCCAAATGTACGGGAACGTAAAACGTTTTTCAGTGACTACCGAGTGTCTTTTAGTGTTAAGATGTTTCGTTCTGTGAAACAAGCATTTAAGTCTCGTATGGATGGAAAAGATAAAGGCTAGTGGATAACCATTTTTTAATAGGACGTCAATTGCTAAAATAAAATTCTTTTGATGAAACATGGGATCTAAAAGGAATATAATCTTGTCTACAATTCCATAAATAACACCTTTCTTGTGAGATACAGGACGTTGTGATTTAAAATTCAAATATCTGCCTGAGAATGTCGGTTTTTTATATAAGTCAAATATGATTTTATTGTTGAGGCAAATAGCTGAAACATCTAAAAAATTTAATTTATTGTACTCACTAATCTCAATCGTAAATTTTAATCTTTCGTGTAAGGAATTGAAGACTTGTAGGATGGAATTCATTGAGTCAAGGGGTGCTGCTAAAAAAATGTCAACGTATCGAAAATAAAAGGGTAAGCGTACAGGTAACCGCTCTAATGCCTTTCTCTCTAAATACCTCATAACCATGTCAGCCACAGTGGGTGACAGTGGGCATTCCATAGGTGCCAAAAATTTATCTGTAAAAGCTTTGTTAAAAGAAAAAACTGTAGAATTTAAAACCAATTGGACAGCATTTAGAACTCGTCTTGTGGGATGGTGGTGTTGTTACTCATCACCTCCCAATTGTCCTCGATAGGCTATATTCTACAGGTAGATTTGGAATATCCGCAAAATCTTCACGATGCGCACACTGACCTACCATTCTGTCCGACGCGCGATAAGCCGCCCGGTAAGCGACAGGACAAGCTCCTCGCAACCGTATTAAAAATTAATGAATTACGCGGTATTTGGCAAAACCATGGAAAATGTGCGCAATCACGTCGATGTGCGATAAGAAGCGTTACGTCATACATTATCGCACTCTGCAACAGTGTACTCATCACGGCCTCCGTATCACAAAGATTCATCGCATATTGCAAATCGCGCAATCCCCATGGCTTCGTGATTATATCGAACTAAATACGAAATTTCGAACATTAGCTACGAATGATTTTGAAAAGAATTTGTACAAATTAATGAATTACGCGGTATTTGGCAAAACCATGGA
>NW_012027183.1:5626-6058 GCF_000956235.1 Wasmannia auropunctata
TTTCCTATTGAATTATAAAAATTTCTCTCTTTATCTTTCACAAAACTTTTAACATTATAAAATTTTTTTTCTCTATTTTCAAACGTTGTAAAATTATTTTCTCTTCTCTGTTCGAAAGAATTTTCTTGTATCAAATTAATTGCTTTAGCTCTCTCAACAGCTACCCTCAAGGATGTTACTCCTTCTAATTGTAGTGTTCTTCTCACGAAACCGTTCGAAAGAGCGGAGACAAACTGTGCGCACGCTATTTTATCACGCGTTGAATCCGGACATTCAGGATAAGCTAATTGTGCAAGTCTCTCTATATCAGAACCGAAAGATGCCACATTTTCTCCAAATTTCTGCTTTCTATTAGTGAATTGTGAATAATAATTTTGCAACGATTGTGTTTCTCCAAATCGTAATTCTAATTTAGATTTTAATTCGGCATAA
>NW_012027183.1:13648-14188 GCF_000956235.1 Wasmannia auropunctata
CACGGGCGCG
Source organism: Wasmannia auropunctata (assembly GCF_000956235.1). Lineage (NCBI taxonomy): Eukaryota > Metazoa > Arthropoda > Insecta > Hymenoptera > Formicidae > Wasmannia > Wasmannia auropunctata. Next base: position 13,659 of record NW_012027183.1, read on the forward strand.
ATCAGGTGATGCGTCAGCTGGGCGCCTCGCGCCCGCGCGAGGTCGCCCCAATCCGGGACTTGGCGGCGTGGACTCAGCTGGGCGCGTCCTTCGCCCTTGAATTCCGGGGCTATCTCTCCCCGGCAGCTCTCGGCGACGTCCCCGGGCCCTGGGGAAATCGCCGGCCGTATTGCCCTTCGCGGGCCTCAGCCACCGTGCCCGCCGTCCCGGTTGCGCCCCTGGCGGCGCGGGTATCCTTGCGCGTGCTTGCGCGCTCGATCACCTGTTCGCCGCGTGCCCGGTGCGTGTCCCCTCGGCTCCGGCGCCCGGTCGTCCGTACTCCAATCCCCTGCTGCTCTCGTTGGCCTTGAGCTTCTTCCGCGGACGCTCCATGGATCCGGTGAGGTGCCGCGGTACATGTAAGAGGTTCCAACCAAAATTACTAAACGATACGCGATTTAAATTCGGGCCTCCCGGAGATCTCGGTCTCGCTCTTAACGATGCAGCTGTCGGTCCGGCAAAAGGGGCGCGAACCCGCGCCTTGTGACGGC
>NW_012027184.1:0-1026 GCF_000956235.1 Wasmannia auropunctata
GATGTGCACTATAGGTAGGTTGACGATCGGATTTTGCACACCGTGTGTGTATGTGTGTATGTTTTACATACGCCCGCATTTACACAATGTGCAAAATCCGATTGCCAACCTCCCTATAGTGCACATCGAATAATGCCGAATATACATGAAAAAATACAAGGGTTACTTCAAAATGCTGTAACTTTGTGAAAAAAATCGTAGCGACTTGTTTTTTTTCAAATTAAAGAGAAAGATTCCTACTTTATGACGCTGGAAACCGCATCCCCGGGAAAAATTTTAGCAAGTCCGTGCACTCGTTCAAACTTTGCAATTTTCAGTGTGGCAAACATGCTCTCAGATTTAAGAGTTTACAGCCACACGAGTGCATTAAATTTAAAATTGACTCACAGTATTTTAAAGTAGAGATTTCAAGCTTTCATTTGAAAAAAAGTTCATCATTTTACGATGATTTTTCGCGGAGTTACCGTTAACCAAAGTTGATCAATTTTTGCTCAAAATTTTTCTATGCCATAATTTTTTTGAGTAGTGTATTTTTGTCTTTGTTTTTACATTATTTCAATACGCTATTTTAATCAGGGCTGTGTAAATTAATTTTTTTCTTTAAATTAAGTTAGAGTTAATGTTTTAGAAAATTAATTTATTACGTTAAAAATTGCATGAACAAAAAGTAATTTAGTTGAGTTAAGATTAAGAGGATCCTAAACCCTAGATCAAACTCCAAAAATCCGCTATTTTACCGACAATTTGTGAGTATGTATGCGTGCGATATTGATGTAGTAGTGTGTAGTGATGTGTCATGTTTATTACCACATCAATATATCTCACGCATACATATACACAAATTTGTCGGTTACCAATATATCTTTATTTAGGCTTCTATACTTAATTCTAACGACTCACATATGCTCATTTCTTTATTGTACATCTGGCTCTGCCTTCATTTCGAGCATATAACCTGCCTAACTTTTCCACGAAGTAAACGTTTTGGTAAATTAATAGCATTAGTCGCCATGTTGAGATTAAAAT
>NW_012027184.1:7029-7854 GCF_000956235.1 Wasmannia auropunctata
AATAATTTTTGTAGTCGACGTCCTTTTTATTCAATATCAGCACGACACCGGCGACGAATTGTTACTCAGTTAAGATGCCGTCCCGCAGATGTGTCTTCCTGTACGATTTCAAATTCAAACACAATTCCCGTTATTTATGATGAACAACAATTTGGATGTCACATTTCATTATCTGATGCAGATGACGTTGAGGTGAATCCGATGATCTGTGAGACTACTGCTGCTGAGATTATTAACGAACGCAGTCACAGTGATTCCGATGATAACGAAAGCTCTAGCGATGATAATGATGGCACAACTGACAGTAACACATCCGACGTTAACACATCTGACGATGATGAGTTTAAGGAAAAACTCACAGCATGTTTCATTTAATCTAATATTTCCCACACTCAGGGAAATGCTATTTTGAAAGTGTTACGAGAACATATTTGTCTCGCATATTTACCAAAAGATATAAGAACTTTGATAGGAACCCCGCGCAGTTCTACCCAAGTAAAAAGTGTTCCTCCAGGAGAATATTTACATGTTGGGCTTGTGGCTAGAATTACCCAGTCTTCGGGACGTTCCAACAGCTGCAATTCCTGAAATATTAAAGATTGATTTAAATACCGATGATGCTCCTTTACACAAGTCTGGTTTCGATCAAATTTAGCCAATCCAATACAAAATTGCTAATATCCCGGACAGTAAGCCGCAGATCATTGGCATCTATCGCGGTAAAAAAAAACCGAATAATGCTATGAATTTCTTCCAAGATTTGATTGATGAATTTAATTCGGTAACATCCAACGATGGTATTGTGATTAAAATGCGAAAAAATGT
>NW_012027184.1:7874-8871 GCF_000956235.1 Wasmannia auropunctata
TCGACGCTTCCCGTGGAACTTGCAGGGGAAGAAAGGCGTAAGTCCCTCTCCAAGTCTATAGCTTCAATGGAAATTACGGGTGAGGGAGCGCGAGGCTCCTCTGGGAAAAGAGATACAGGAGAGTAGGAGACTGACGGAAAGGAACATGTTGGTGAGGGAGTTGGCGAAGGTGTCTCTGGGAAAATTAGGTAGGTGAGATCGGAAGATGCGGAAAGAGGACGAGGGGGAATTTCCTCGGGAGATGAGGGAGGAGAATTAGCCGGAGGAGTGGCTGGTGACACTGAGTCAGCAGGGTCCTGGTTGTCCGGTCTCACTGTCGGGTCCTCCAAGGAATTTAACCACTCCTGGTAGGCCTGGTCAAGAAGCCTCCGTGCTTCTTGCCTTCGGCGACGCCGGGTTGATGGCGAGGGGCGGGACCGCGGTGGCACATTTGAACTTTGCTTGCGACACACTGAGAACGAGATCGGTCTGAGACAAGTCGACTAATTTAGTTGTTCCCGGTTAAAAGAAAATAAAGACATGATGACTTACTACTTGCTGTGACTTGAAAAACCGAGCTGGGGAGGCTGGCAGGAGCTCACGCTGAGTAAGCGCTGGGGTCTCGTGGGCCGGTTGCACGGAGCTTCTCCAGGAGCGTTCTCGGGCACTCGATTTTCACCCGCGCACAAAGTATAAGTTCTTTTTCTGCCGTTTAAAAATGACAGCGTGACAACTGAATTGACTGGCGAACTTTGAGAGACTGCCGTCGCCCGGAGAATCCATATATATATACCTGGGATCCTGGTCAGCCTCCTTTGATTTTCGGGAGCCGCCGGATCCGGAAAAGGGGTTATCGGAGTGACCCCTCTTTGATCCGCCGATTTTTGCGCGGCGTTGGCGACCGATAGATAAGATCTTCGCCTAATTTGGCGTGTGCCAAATTAATTACTGAATCTTATCTTTTGGGGACCGGAAGGGTCTCCTTCCCAAAACTTGCACGCGAAACCAGGCGGCGATT
>NW_012027184.1:9228-11780 GCF_000956235.1 Wasmannia auropunctata
AATCGGGTTTATCGGCAGCAGATTGTGCTAATTGAAAGCTCTCGCTCATCCGTTTCTTAGAACGCAGGAAGTCTTAAATCTAATATTTAATTAAATTATTGCCCCTGATATCGCTCGTCGCTTTCGGCGGCTAACTTTGACATTTTCCACGAAAGAAAAGAATCGTGGAGTCCTCAGGACGTAACAGTATAGTAACTTTTAGGTGTTTTATTGCTGATGCACCGGCTCGTGCTTTTGTTTTGAATCATAAAGGACATATGTCGGCTTCACCGTGTTCTAAATGCAAGGTGACCGATATTACTAGATGCCGAAAAATTAGCCAAAACGCTCCAGTTTAACTCGTTCCGGGTCCGATTGCTTCGAATTAGATTGTCACGTTCACTTGCTCCGATTTCTGCCATCTGATCACGCTTATGTCGTCCAATCACGCTCGCGCCGCCTGATCACGCCGATCTGCACCACGCTTCTGCCGCCCGCTCCTGCTGTTGCACGATACTCCTAATGCACTCCGCTCCAAAATTACGTTGCTTCTTAGATTTGGAGGGGCGGTTCTAAGAAGCAACGTAATTTTGGAGCGGACTGCATTAGGAGTATCGTGCAACGGCAGGAGCGGGCGGCAGAAGCGTAGTGCAGATCGGCGTGATCAGGCGGCGTGAGTGTGATCAGGCGGCGCGAGCGTGATTGGACGACACAGGCGTGATCAGATGGCAGAATCGGAGCAAGTGAACGTGACAATCTAATTCGGAGCAATCGGACCCGGAACGAGTGAAACTGGAGCGTTTTGGCTAATTTTTCGGCATCTAGTAATATCGAGCGGTAACGAAGCATCATCTCTCGTTAAGGTATGAGAGAATTGAGATAAACGAGAGAAGGTGAGCGAACAAATAAGGTCATTACGATTTCGTATTTGTTGTGCGTGATCAGCGCATGATGGTTTCGAGGGTAAACGTTATCAATTAATTTTCAATATGGCTGAGGACATGAGTACGTTGTTAAGGAAGCAGGGGGGTCATAAAGGCACAACTTACCCGTATTTATAATTTCGTTACAGCCTTGCCTTTGATTATTACGGACATCACCGAATGCCAAACAAGGCTAGGAAGAAAGCTTAATGAGTTATGGAAGGATTTCGATGAAATTCAAGAACAAATAGAGAATATCGATGGAAGCGAGGCTCAAGCCCAAAAACGCGACGCATTCGATACGGGATATTACCGTATCAGAAATAAAGAGGCGCACTGAGCCGCGACAGTATCGTTCTAAGAGCGACGTGGCACGTGCGAGTACCGAAGGCGAACAGGCGAGTGGTTCACAGATGAAAAGAGTGGTAATTATTGAGAATAGGGGAGCCACCTCCGATGACCGTGACCTTGACATATGTTGTCAAGGTCATGACCCTCAAAAGGTTTTATCCAGCGGTCGTCCTTTGTTAAAAAGTTATTAATAAAAACCGTTTTAAAAATTAATGATAATTATTTATTATAGGAGGCCTCCAATAATTTTAATCTTGACATATGTTTTTAACGTAATGACTTCAAGTGACCTTTAAGTGGTTTTAGCCGTAGCTTGTTATTCGTTAAAAAGTTATTAACAAAAAAGTAACAAAAATAATATCAATGGGGGGGTTGGGGGGGATTGGGGGGAGGCTTCGCCCCCCCAGTGGACAGTATGGTCGGCGGTCGCAGGCGGGATGGGGGGGATGCAGGGGGAAGGAGCGGAGCCCCTCTCCCTCCTATCGCATAACTAATATCTATTGTAGAAACAAAAAATACGGGCTTTAATGCTCCTACTTGTTTAATAAGACGAAGATTTAATAAATATTCAATTTAATATCCTTTCTACCTTGTGTAGGGGTCTGTCTAATCTTTTCGATATCTGTTATTTTTAGTATATTGTAGATTCATACATTAAATAAGGCGAATATTTATTAGATATTGATATTGATATTGATATTGTGTATTCACAAACGGAAGTCCATACACAAAATATAGAACGTCTGTTGCGTGATATTTGAAGTGGAATTCCACGATACGGAACGAAAAAACACCATTATATTCATTATTTAGCTGAATTTATTTTCAAACAAAAATATCAATATCATGCATGAATTGACAAATTTTTTGAAATAATGGCCACATTGTACCCTATCAATAATTCTGTAACTGATAACGAATAAAATTATTATCTATTAAATCTTTGTCTTACTAAATGAATGAGTCTACAATATATACTAAAAATAACAGATTTCGAAAAGATTAGACGGACCCCTACGCAAGGTAGAAATATTTATTAAATCTTTGCCTTACTAAATAGATGAGTCTACAATGTACGAAAAATAATGGATACCAAAAGATTAGACAGACCCCTCCGCAATGTAGAAAGTATATTAAATTGAATATTTATTAAATCTTTGCCTTACTAAACAGAAGCATTAAAGAACGTATTTTCTGTTTCTATGTACAATAGATATTAGCTATGTGATAGGCGAGGGGAGGGGCTCCACCCCTCCTTCCTGCATCCTTCCTCCCCGCCTGCGCCCATACTATCTACTG
>NW_012027184.1:11800-14261 GCF_000956235.1 Wasmannia auropunctata
CCCCCCAACCCCCATTGGTATTATTTTTTTATTACTTTTTTATGTTAATAATTTTGTAACAAAGGACGACCGCCGGTTAAAATTTCTTGATAATCACTCAGGGTCATAAGCTTGACAACATATGTCAGAGTCAAGATCATCGAAGGTGGCTCCCCTATTTTCAACAATTATCCACATTTCAAGCGCTTATTGAGAACAATTCCGTTAGAAAAAATTCAGAAATTTTATTATTAAAATCACGTTTACAAGGGAAGGCCACTCAGGTCATAGAATCGTTAGACGTGTCGACAGATAATTACGCGATTGCATGGACGTTGTTGAAGGAGTGCTTTGAAAACAAGAAATTGTTGATATCTCAGCATATTCAGGCATTATTGAACATGAGTTCTATCGCACGGGAATCACCCAAACAATTGCGCAGATTGGTTGACGACACGCTGAAGAACCTTCGGGTTTTAAAATCATTAGGAGAACCGATAGATAGCTGGAACTGCATTATAGTCCATATGATTCTGGCGTGCGTGGATATTAACACGAAACGGAAGCGCACGCACGCAAACTAAGCGACGGTCTCCGACCCACGTTACAAAAGTTCCTCGAATTTTTATCGCGGCGTTGTACGGTGTTGGAGGCTTTACAACCGAGCAGATGTTTAGTGAGTAAATCGATATTTCTCTCGGTGAGAAGGGGAGAGAATGCGAGCGCTTATGTTAGTCAATTCGCAAGTAGGGAATGCGTTCTGTGTCAAGATAATCACACAATTTATGATTGTGAAAAATTCAGAAATTTATCAGTAGCCGAGAGAGTAATCGAAGTTAGACGTTATCGCTTGTGCTTTAATTGTTTACGGAAAGATCATATGTCGGATAGGTGCACGGCGGGCGGATGCAAGTGATGTGTGATGACAAAAACATAATACGTGGCTGCATTACGACGATTGAATACCGTCGACGAAGACGGATGCGAGACAAGGGGAGATGAGCACACGAGACTCATGTTCGGCCGTAATCGAAGGTCAATCGGAGGTGACCGACCAGATGTATTATTCGATAATGTCGGTGGCTATGAAGAGTAAAAATCAGGTATTGCTTGCAACCTTCGTAAAAATATATGATTGCGCCGGCCGCGAGCATCTGGGCAGGGCCTTCTTGGATGCGGTTTCACAGGTTAATATAATGTGTAGAGATTTGTGCGAGCGACTCGGACTGTATAAACGGAGCACAGACGTTTCATTATCGGGAATCGGTTGTAGTGCGGTGAAGGCATCTGGCATGGTTGATACCACAATCCACTCAACAACCAGCGAGTTTAGTACGAAGTTACGTTTTTTGATCATGGGCCATATAACGAAGCGCGCGCCATCGCGAACAATAGACATTACCACCCTGAATATTCCGAAGAACATTAAATTGTCAGATCAGCGTTTTGCGGATCCAAGCGAGATCGACATATTGCTGGGCGGAAGCATATTCTGGGATTTACTGTGCGTTGACCAGATCAAATTGGGCAGAAGCCTACCGATTTTACAAAAAACAAAGCTTGGGTGGATAATGGCAAGGAACGCTCCCATTTTGGAGGACCGACCGAGTCGGGTCGGGGCGTTGTATGCTGTTGTAGCAGAGTCGGACCAGGGCCATGGACATAGGAATATAAGGGGACGGAGCATAGAGTTGTGAGGGGTAAGCCAGTGCGGGACGGTGCGACGAGGTAAACTGGTGCCCACATTTGATTGGCTGTTAGTCTGCGCAAGCGCAATGATATAATTTCTCGTGTCCGTGTGATATACACATATATAATAGACCAAGTATCCCTAGAACTGGGACCCAATAAGAGTGAACTAGGCACCAATCTCCCCCAATCTCCCCCCGCATTTCGGCTTGACTCCCCTTGCCTAAGTTACGACTCTATGCTTCGTCCCCTTATATTCCTACGTCCATGACCAGGGGCCTGTTTACTCCCATGTATTTTTGGGGGACAGCGTTTTGGCGCCCTCGCAGACTGACACCTGGCAAAATGGAACTAAGTATCCAAATCTGTCGGTAACATAGTCCTATATACATATATATATATTGTTACGCTCGCGCTCACTGTTACACTCGCGCCTGCGGCAAAGACGGAGACACTCGCGAGCTCGCGCGGAAAAGAACAACACACTCGTTTATAAATAAACTACAACGGTTTATTGAACTCTTAATACACTCGCGTCAATCCAGAGAGTCCCGCCAAACAACTCGTTGCTAAGAGAGCAACCCTCTCTTGTCCGCTTCCGCGGACGATTTCAGTCGGCGCAACTTATGCTCGGCCGACATCGCGAAGCACGGGCGTAGCAATATATTCCAAATTTCATTCTTAATATGAGCTAAATAAGTGAAAACTATATATAGGGGAAAGTCGTCAGGGTTGGGACGCTGTCAGGGTTGGGACACTGCTATTTTTTGTCCAGACACTTAGCGCAAAGAAG
>NW_012027184.1:15439-18117 GCF_000956235.1 Wasmannia auropunctata
TTTAATTTTATTATTAGTTTAATTTTTAATTAAAATGTTGATTTTGACTGTAAATACTTGTTAAATNAAGGTCCTTTAATTGTGAATTACTTCTTCAATTATTACTTATTTTATTACCTTTCTACGCGACTGAGCATTAGCAAATGAATCAATTATATCATCATAATTTATACGTTTTGCGATTTCTGACTCAATTGTAAGAACTGCTGAATTGTTGAGACGTTCATCACACATCGTAGATCGGAGATAATTTTTGACGCGTCGTAATACTGAGAAAGGTCTTTCTGCTGAACAGTTTGTTACAGGTATGCATAAGAAGATTCTAAGTACGATGTTAATGCAAGTATACACTTCTTGGAGGCCTTTATCGTAAATCATTTTGCAGATCTCTCGAATAGTGCTTGGAGGTTCATCTAAATTTTTTAAAAATCCAAAAAAATGGAGATACTCATTTTGAAACAATTCTGAATCTGGCAAGTCTTCTTTATATTCATTACTTAATCTGGCAGCATTTTTAGCAATAGTTTTATCATCCATTGTAATTCCTTTAGTTAAAAAATCAAAACTCGTGCTCAACTTCTCATAGCCTGCTTTTCGACGTTCTAACTCTGCAACTATTCTATCAACTATGACATAAAAAGTATTGATTTTAAAGTTTTCTTGCCCAATGAATTCGGTTTCAAAATTTCGTGATTCGTTGTCTTGGAGTTTTCTTATCCTTTTTCTTTTCGATGTATCTTCATACTCTGTAATAAATGATTTTTTAAGAGCAGCATTTTCGTAGGTATCAAAAGCTTTCCTAATAATACTTTCAACATAGTTTATTAATGAACCGTATAATTCTGCTACAGTATAAAGATCAATATCAACTGCTTGGAGCTTCTTGCTAGAAAAATAAAATCTCTGTAATAAATTATCCCATACTGAAGAAAGAATAGCTGTTTCAAGACGTTGTAGTTGACGGAAGTTACTTGAAGCTTCACATCGAGTACAAGATTTTTCTGTTTCATTTTCCGCAATTGATGTAAGAGCCTCAATCACTTCATTCCAATCTTTATTAAGACTCTGACACGCGTCATAACGGGCTGACCATCGTGTTTGTGACAAGCCTTTTAGAGTTCTGTTTTCACGTTGTGTTAAATGTCTCTGTAATATTTCCCAGCGATTAGTAGAACTTGAAAAAAATACAAACAAATTTTGAAGAAGAAGAAAGAAGTCATTACTTTCTTTACAACAACTTGCTGCATGTTCTCCAATTAAATTCAGGGAATGAGCTGAGCAGGGAGAGTATACAGCATTTGGAGAAATTTCATTAATTCTAGCTTGTAATCCGGAATATTTTCCAGACATATTCATGGCATTATCATATAATTGACCTCTACAATTTGCAATGTCGATATCAAAAGCCACAAGCACAGTGACAACAGCATCAAAAAGTTCGATTGATTTATGACCAGTATTCGGAACAAAACACAGAAACCTCTCTACAGGATGTCCATTTTCTAGAACATATCTCACAATCACTGCAAGTTAATCGGTATGAGATATGTCTGGACTTGAATCTACTATAATGGAAAAATACTTGGCACTCTTTAATTCTTTAATTATTTGTTTCGTTACTTCTTCAGCCATTAACTTAACGAACTGTTCATATGTAGTAGAAGATAAATACGAAGTGTGGCCTTGACCTGGATTACCGTACTTAACTATATGCTCTGCCAAAAAAGGAACGAATTCAGAAATAAGTTCAAGACACATTATAAAGTTACCACTGCTTGACGAATCAAACTTCTCGATATGACCTCTTAAAGGTAAACCTGCAGTTACCAAAGCACGGACAGTGGCTACCGTTTTAAAACGTTGTGCCAGTACTTTTTCTCTGTGTCTATTTGATAAGAAAAATGTGTATCAATTTTTCCAAGAGTAGTTTGATCTCATTTTCATTTCTAAAACACACGACTTGTGTTCAAAAGAATTCTCGTGATTTTTCAATGCATTATTGCCATGCTTCCAGTCGTCAAATCCTTCTTTTGCTATTTTTGTAGTTCCACCAAATAATTGACAAGGAACATAAAACATTGAACCAGAACTTTCTGAGTACATTAAATACGATCGCTTTACTATTTGGCCATTGACAAGTTGGGTTTTAAATAAAGATTCATTTAAATATCGATATTGCTTACCACAAAGTCTCTTTGAGCGAGAAAAATCAAAATTTTTATCATGAACATCTTGGTTAATTCGGGAGCGTCCCGTTTGACCACGTCCCGATTGACCACAGCCACTCACAGCGGCCGGTGCCTAGAGATTTTCCACTGTTCAAGCGCTGTGAGTGGCTGGTGGTCAATCGGGACGTGGTTAATCGGGTATCACCCGTTAATTCCATGCTGCAAAACGTATTCACGTGTAGCATCGTTTACTATCCATAAAGCTGGATCTTTTACCTTTACAATTACATTAGAATTAACTGCAAAATTATTAGTATTATTACTTTGATTGATATTAATCATAGAAGACGAGGTAGTTGGCTCTGGAGACTTTGAAACGAAATTAGAATTAGGGTCTATGTTACACGCTGTTGGTACAATTTCTTTGATATTATCCGAACCAGTAATGGGAAGCAGCTGTTTTGAAGAACCAGCAATGGGAATTGCTGGTTCTTCAAAGTTATTTAGTTG
>NW_012027184.1:18272-19099 GCF_000956235.1 Wasmannia auropunctata
TATCCCCTGTGTGCCTTGTCGACTCAGTAAAAATTCAAAGTGATCTTGTCCTGACCTTGACGACGCCACTCAGGGTCAAACCAATGTTATCATCTTATGTCCCTCTCGAAGCCCTACAACTTTTGTCTGAAACATTTTGTTGTATAGCGCTTACTTTAGGAGATATTCGACTGGATGGATTAAAATGGTCCACCCTGTATATATATAATAAATATATAATAAAACGATATATATATATATATAGTTTTCACTTATTTAGCTCATATTAAGAATGAAATTTGGAATATATATTGTCGCGTCCGACGCGTACGCATAAGCTCAAAACCTTATATTTCCTTTTTTTCTTTCTTTTCGAATACGTTTCGGTTTCTCTTTCTTTTCCCCTTTTTACAATCCGCTCAAACACGGGTATTGTGCTATACATTTAATATTATATAAAGTAATAGTTTGATGTTATAATATCAGTTGATATTATGTTGTACATTCAATATTATATAAGGTAATGATTTAACGTTATAATATTCGTTGATTCAATATTATAATAGTTTAACGTTATAATATTCGTTGATATTGTGTTATACATTTAATATTACAGAAAGTAATAGTTTAATATTATAATACCAGTTTGATATTGAGTTATACATTTAATATTATATAAAGTAATAGTTTAATATTATAATACCAGTTTGATATTATGTTATACATTCAATATTATATAAAATAATAGTTTAACGTTATAGTATTCGTTGATATCACGTTATACATTTGATACTATATAAAGTAATAGTTTAATATTATAATATCAGATTGATATTATGTTATACATT
>NW_012027184.1:19119-19431 GCF_000956235.1 Wasmannia auropunctata
GTGTCGTGTGTGTGTGTGTGTGTGTGTGTGTGTGTGTGTGTGTGTGTGTGTGTGTTGTTTCCTTCTTCTAAAATCCCAAATTTCATTCTCAATATAAGCTAAATAAGTGAAAACGATATACAGGGTGGACCATTTTAATCCATCCAGTCAAATATCTCGAAAAATAAGCACACTAGGAAAAAATATTTCAGACAAAAGTTGTAGGGTTTCAAGGGGGACATAAGATAATAACATTGGTTTGACCCTGAGTGGCGTCGTCAAGGTCAGGACAAGGTCACTTTGAATTTTTTTAAATGGAATCCCCAATTTTTT
>NW_012027185.1:0-1427 GCF_000956235.1 Wasmannia auropunctata
ATTTGAAATATAAAATACAAAATACTTTTATGTGTTCCGCTGAAATACAAAATACAAAATACAGATTGTATTTCAAATACTGTATTTCAAATACAAGTATTTGAAATATGCCCAGCCCTGATCGTGACTCGTGCAACGTACTTCCTGTTTCAGCGGTAGACAAGAGGGACTCGAACACGAACGCAGCAGTACCGCCGGCACCGCCAAAGCGCGGCTTAACGCACAAACGCACGAACACGGAGTGGAGCACGGATGACGACTCCGAGATCACGGAACCGAGAAGCGAACCGAACGACTTGCGCGACAGCGGCATCTCCACGGCCAGTCTGCTGGACTTTCAGTCGCACCTGACGAACCTGAATAATCTAGGCTACGAGGACTTCGAGCCGCGCTCCCGGTGCAACGACATCATGAACATTTCACCACCGTCTGTGATAAGCGCGCTTAACGTCTCCACTGGCAGCTTCGCCAGTGGCACATTCCAGGGCTCGCATTCTCTCCCGAATCAGGAGGTAAGGAAATGTAATCGGAAGTACTTGCATATATACGACAAAATAAAAACATACGAAACGAAAAAAAAAATTAATCAGAATTAAATATTAATAATAATCTAAGAGGCCGTAAACGAGCAAATTTCGTGGGTGTACTGATAAATATATTTTATTTATATCAAGATGTACAAATATCTATAAATGTGGTACTATATAGTTTTGACTTGACTGCAGTCTTCATCAACCGCTAAACAATTAATACTTTATACATGATTACATAAAAGTATTAATTGTTTAGCGGCTGATGAAGACTGCAGTCAAGTCGAAACTGGTACTGCATTTATAGATATCTGTACATACATATTGATGTGAATGAAATATATTTATTAGTACACCCACGAAATTTGCTCGTTTACGGTCTCTTAAATTATTATTAATATTTATCTTTGTAATTACGAGCGATATTTAGATTATTGTTAATCAGAAATATTTCAATTGTAGCAATCTGTTCACCTAAAGAGACGCTGTATATTATACACAACTATATTAAATAATATAATATACAGCGTCTCTCTTTAGATGAACAGCGTCCCTCTTTAGATGAACAGATTGCTAAAATTGAAATATTTCTAGTATGTCCGATGAATACAAAAAATTCGTAATTGGACTACAATTTATATTCATTTAAAATTTTCACATTAAGAAAATATTTATTTAAATATTTATTCAAATTTGTGGGCTTTTAAAAATATTTATTCGTGAATATTTTATGATTATTTTATAATTTATTCATATTTATTCATACAAAATGTAAAGTAAAATAGAAAGTGAGAAATAAATTTTATATATTGTTATTAATATCCAAATTTGGTAAAGAAAACTTACAAATTTTGAAAAAAATTTTAGAAAACAAATTTTTTATTTAAAAGTCTTTTA
>NW_012027185.1:2286-4312 GCF_000956235.1 Wasmannia auropunctata
TATAGTGTTTTGGAAAGCTCTCGAGGTCAGCTACAAGAATATGTAATAAAAAATAGGGGATGCCATTTAAAAAAAATTGAGGTGACTTTTACGTGACTTTCAAATTCTTCAAGGTCAAACCAATGGTACCATCTTATGGTCCCTTTGAAACCAAACAACTTTTGTCTAAAAAATTTTTCTCTCCCGGGCTTGATTTTCGAGATATTCGACTGGATGGATTAAAATGGTCCACCCTGTATATACACACATACACACACACATACATATCATGTATATCATATATGTATATATTATATGTATACCATATATATTCGTATAATTTTAATGTATACATATATATATTATATAATTGTATAAAATCATTGGAATATATTTTGATGTGAGGATTATCTTTCGAGATCACTCTGACAGACCTTCCGTATGCAATATGTAAACAGGCACTCACACATATATGCTAATTAATATGGCTAAGTAAGTACAGTCATGGCCGCTTCTTAAAATATATGTATATATATATCGACGATCGTTCAAGTCTTTATTGCGCGTTGGACACTTAAGCTTAGGCGTAAGCTAAATTACTTTGTACGTTGTTCTCGTTCGTGGCACCGGACTTCTGCCTCGTCAGACGGACGTTTCCGCATTAGTATCCTTCCTGCAACAGTGATCACAATTCGCGATCAGTTCGCGGCCGCCTGTAGTTGAGCGATATCGAGACAGAGAGAAAAATTGACTACAGAGACAATCCGTTGCGGTTTGCAAGGCGATTTTGTATCGACTTATGTATATCGTCAAAGCTCTCTCGCTTACCTCCTCGCTGATGATTTGACATTCGAGTCGTCAGGGCAAGCACGGATCACAGAAAAGATACAGTTATGTTAGAACGTTCCAACGCCACCTTTTTTTATACAGCATACAGCAAGGGAGAAACACGGAAAAACCAAAGAAAACCAGAGATGAATTAAAAGGGGTTGTTATGAAGTGTTGCGCTAAAAATAAGAAATGCTGTAACTTATAAGTACGTTAGCTCGCGGCCGCCAACCCTTTTTTTTTTACGTACGTTGGATGTGACGTACTTGTATCGTCTTTTTGTAAATTCTTTTATATGTCTATGAACGCAACAACTTTTTGAATAATCTATATAAAGGTTTCTATTTTTATCCAAACGTGACTACGTGGTTTTATTTCTACACTCTGCGTTAATTTTGATTATAAACTTTTATCCTAACTCCTGATTTTAATTGTATATGTTATTGCAGCCACAAATCATTCTAAAAGTCACATTTACTAAAAGTCACTCCATTTTTAAGTACAATTTGCATCAATTCCATCGTACATAAAAGCTCATTCAAATCTCTACTTTGCGTCTATTTAAAAAGCTATCCGACACCCAATTAAGGGGGGGGGATTCTGCTTTACAAGATTAAAAAAAAGGTGATTTTTTTTTCAGCTAAAATGAAATGAATAATTTCAAAAGTTTAACAGTGTTTTACTGTATATTTGAGCAGTGAAAAACATTTTTCATTAATAAATAATGTGTTTTTTAATAAATAATAAACTGTCTTGGTAACGTTGCGCCGCTGGAGTTGTGTATGTACAATTTAAGAGATGTACGTGATTTCGTCTAAAATGAAAAAACAAATTTTTTCTTAATTCTTATAAAATTATCTTCTGTATAAATTAACATTATTACAAAAAAAATTAAATTAAACAATTTTTTTGCAAAAAAAGATCCAAATTTTTTAATGAAAATTTTAACTTTTTTTTTTGTCATAACTTATTCAATTTTTGAAATTTTTAAAGTTTTGTCAGTTCATACAGAAGATTATTTTGTAAAAATTAAGAAAAAATTTGATTTTTTTTGTTTCAGACAAAAATTACGCTTCCTAGATTGTACAGTCGTGGACACATCGGTTACGACACTTTTTTTTACAGGTTTTTAATATATATTTAATATACATATATACTTTATAGATAACTAATATTTTGCAAATGCAAACCACGATGTACTATCTTTAGTCTAGGGACA
>NW_012027185.1:4332-5322 GCF_000956235.1 Wasmannia auropunctata
CATTATGTATTATTGGAAAAATCATTTTCCGATATTTCATTTACTCAACTTCAGTTGCGCCGCTTCTCTTTTAACGCGTGAAAAATCTCGTGTTTCTCGCATGCATATCTACGATATCTGTACTTGCCTCGGCCGCGTTTCCCACGACGGCGGCCTCGCTTCCGTTACAGGACACGGACGAGGTGCGGTGGACGCTCAATCGGTGGCACATGTTCGCGGGAGTCTCGGCCTCGGAAAGCTCGGGGCTAGCACGAGGCGCGGTGCCCGAGTTTCCGCTACCACCGACGCTGTTGCCGACAGTCGTGGCAGCGGCAATTGCCATCGCAGATTGTGTCGGGGACGTGAGCGTGGCGAAATCGGCGACAGATCCACCGTTACCATTAATAGCCTGCTGCTGCTGCTGTTGCTGCTGTTGCTGGTGCCTGAGCGCCGCCAGCTCGTTGCTGTGCTGCAGGTCGTGGGTCAACGAGCTCGACAGTATCCTGCCGCTCATCGGCAGGATGTACTCGGGCCTGTCCTCCAGAACGGTGGGGGTGCGCATCTTACCGCGTTTCAGACTGCCGTACCTCTCGGAACCGCTGAGATTGTCGTTCTGGGAACCGTGCAGACTCTGGCCGCGCTTCAGGCTGCCGTAACGTTGCTCGGAGCCGCTCAGGTTCTCGTGGTTCGAGCTTTGCGAGTGATGGCTCATGCTGGAGGCGAGGATGCGCGACGACATGGACAGCATGTACGGGGTGGGCGACACCGTGTGGTCCTCCTCGGCGGTATAGGGGAACAGGTACTTCTCGCCCAGATGATGCAGCTTCTCCTCGCCCTCCGAGTAGTTCTCGTCCGGCTGGCTCTTCGGCGGCGAGCTCATGTCCGGATACGGCAGCGGATTCGGACTCGATGTCTTGTTCGAGGCCATCTCGTTGTCTGACATAGTGCCGCCGGACCACTGGCTACCCCGCACGTCCATCACTGCAATACATTATTTTTTTTAACTTTTCA
>NW_012027185.1:5342-7818 GCF_000956235.1 Wasmannia auropunctata
TGTACAGTCGTGGACACATCGGTTACGACACTTTTTTTTACAGGTTTTTAATATATATTTAATATACATATATACTTTATAGATAACTAATATTTTGCAAATGCAAACCACGATGTACTATCTTTAGTCTAGGGACAGTATAACACTAATCGTAGTCCGCATTTGCAAAATATTAGTGCGTTTTGAAACCTATAAAAAAGAAAGTGTCGCAATCGATGTGTCCATGACTGTACACAATTGAACAATTCCAGCGGCGCGACGTTATCAAAACATTCTATTATTTATTAATAAAAAAAATTTTTTTCATTGCTTGAATATATGTATAATAAAACACTGTAAAACTTTTGAAATATTTATTCACTTTTATTTTAGTTGAAAAAAATTTTTATCTAATCACCGTTTTTTTTGGCTTGTAAATATAGATGTAAATAGAAAAACAACCAAATTGTTTTTTTTTCAAAAATACGTTTTTTTAAGAAAAAAACATAAGCCTCGTTTTTTCTCAAAATTTTGTTCTTTTCAGCTATCTATTTAATATCTATATTTTGCTTAATAATAATAAGTTAATTTTTCATGATTTTTTATTTTATATATAGTAGATTTAAATTATCATCATTTTAACCGCAGAACGAGAAAGGCAATATATTGATTCTAAAACGCATTTTGAAGCAAGAACTTCAATGAATAATTATAATAAATTCTACTTGAGAAAAAGCTGTTTAGAAAAAGAATTAAAAAGGTTCTCTTTTTGTAAAAGTTAAATGTAGATCACGTTAAAATTAATTATATAATTACTATTTACAAATAATTAATTGTGCTATCGGAATTAGAAAAAAACAAATTTGTATTATTTCAATGAAATAAAACAGTTTTTTTCTAATGTTTTTTCTATTAGAAAAAAACGTTTTTTTTTTACATCTCTACTTGTAAAGCAAAATCCCCTCTTAAAAAATAAATTTGCCAAATATGATACACGTCCGTATTACTCACTCGGTCTCGGTGATGGTCTGCTCGTATTGCTGCTGCTGCTGTTGCTGCTGTTGCTGGTGCCTGAGCGCCGCCAGCTCGTTGCTGTGCTGCAGGTCGTGGGTCAACGAGCTCGACAGTATCCTGCCGCTCATCGGCAGGATGTACTCGGGCCTGTCCTCCAGAACGGTGGGGGTGCCCATCTTACCGCGTTTCAGACTGCCGTACCTCTCGGAACCGCTGAGATTGTCGTTCTGGGAACCGTGCAGACTCTGGCCGCGCTTCAGGCTGCCGTAACGTTGCTCGGAGCCGCTCAGGTTCTCGTGGTTCGAGCTTTGCGAGTGATGGCTCATGCTGGAGGCGAGGATGCGCGACGACATGGACAGCATGTACGGGGTGGGCGACACCGTGTGGTCCTCCTCGGCGGTATAGGGGAACAGGTACTTCTCGCCCAGATGATGCAGCTTCTCCTCGCCCTCCGAGTAGTTCTCGTCCGGCTGGCTCTTCGGCGGCGAGCTCATGTCCGGATACGGCAGCGGATTCGGACTCGATGTCTTGTTCGAGGCCATCTCGTTGTCTGACATAGTGCCGCCGGACCACTGGCTACCCCGCACGTCCATCACTGCAATACATTATTTTTTTTAACTTTTCAAAAACGTCAGCCTTATAATTATATAGTGTTAGATAGAGATATATGTTTTAAAATAATGAGCTATAGTTATTTGAAGAAAAATGTAACTAGGCACAGATACGCATTTTCTATAAATAACTAGACAGATTCATTTATTTTAAGAATAAATCTAGATACTCTACAGATACATAACAGATATAATAATATGAATGTTAGTAATATTTACATATATGTAAATGATTGTGCTATTAGTTTTCATTGAAAATGCGGGAAACATCGTCATTTTTCGAGTTGAAGTCCTATTTTTCATGAAAATAATGAGCTTTCATGAAAAATAGGATTTCAACTCGAAAAATGACGATGTTCCCCGCATTTTCAATGAAAACTAATAGCACCATCGTGTTCAGCAGGTCGAAATCTATAAGATTCACTATGTTTTACACTTTTCCTTTTTTTGTGGGCAAAAAACGGCCTTTTCTACAGGGTGGACCATTTTAATCCATCCAGTCGAATATCTCGAAAAATAAGCACACTAGGAAAAAATGTTTCAGACAAAAGTTGTAGGGCTTCGAGGGGGACATAAGATGATAACATTGGTTTGACCCTGAGTGGCGTCGTCAAGGTCAGGACAAGGTCACTTTGAATTTTTTTAATGGAACCCCCAATTTTTCATTACATGTTCTTATAGCACGCCTCGAGAACTTTCCAAAACACATAAATAAAATATTTTTTTATGAAATAAATCTTGAGTTATGAAGCTTGAAAGTTGGAGTACTGTCGGCATTAGCATCATCCAAGGTGTCCAAACACTAGCTAAAGATGGCCAAGGTCGTTGGCCTTTATCAATGTCATGATCCTAAACAACATTCAAAAGGTTTT
>NW_012027185.1:7893-8320 GCF_000956235.1 Wasmannia auropunctata
GAATGTTCAGGATCATGACATTGATAAAGGCCAACGACCTTGGCCATCTTTAGCTAGTGTTTGGACACCTTGGTATGATGCTAATGCCGACAGTACTCCAACTTTCAAGCTTCATAACTCAAGATTTATTTCATAAAAAAATATTTTATTTATGTGTTTTGGAAAGTTCTCGAGACGTGCTATAAGAACATGTAATGAAAAATTGGGGATTCCGTTTAAAAAATTCAAAGTGACCTTGTCCTGACCTTGACGACGTCACTCAGGGTCAAACCAATGTTATTATCTTATGTCCCCCTCAAAACCCTACAACTTTTATCTGAAACATTTTTTCCTAGTGTGCTTATTTTTCGAGATATTCGACTGGATGGATTAAAATGGTCCACCCTGTATACTATGTTTTTTAAAATTCTCTCATTTTATCATACGT
>NW_012027185.1:8340-17503 GCF_000956235.1 Wasmannia auropunctata
ATTTAAAAAAAATCCATTAACGTAAATGAATAAAGACAATTTTACTATAAAACTTTTGTATACAACATTTTTTTGATATCTTGAATAGTTTTCGAGATATAACGAAAGAAAAAAAGAATTAATTTACATATAAGGGGTGGATTCATCCCTTTAAACCGTTTTTTAGCACTAACTGATAATTTCTAAATTCATCTATTTATGCGACCTCAAAGTGTACCAAGTTTCATTAAAATCAGAATTTGACTTCGCGAGGTTCCCTTGTTAGTAGAGATGTTTTTTTAAGAAAAAAAAACATAAGCCTCATTTTTTTCTAAAAATTTTTTTAGCTATCTATTTAATATCTATATTTTGCTTAATATAAGTTAATTTTTCATGATTTTTTTATTTTATATAATCATATAATTACTATTTACAAGTAATTAATTGTGCTATCGGAATTAAAAAGAAAACCAAATTTGTATTTTTTCTAATGTTTTTTTATTAGAAAAAAAAGTTTTTTTTACACCTCTAACAGTTAGAAAAAAATTAATTATAATGTCAAGCTGGTGTTTGAATAACAAAAAGTATAAGATCAATCGCCCAAGGAACGAGCAAAGGTAAAAGTGACATAAAATCACGAAAGAAAATCAAGTTGATAAATAAGTAGTTTAATGTCATAAAAAAAAACCAAAACGTTTCGATGGAGTCTTCTTCAGTTGAAGTTAAGAATGTCACGTAAAGATAAAAAATTTTAAATAAATAAGTAAAAAACTAACATAATAAATTAATATTGACACACGTAAGTTAACTAGAATTTACGAAGAGAAATATATAAAACCTAAAACAATGGACATTAAACTCTTTTATTAATCAACTTGATTTTCTTTCGTGATTTTATGTCACTTTTACCTTTGCTCGTTCCTCGGCCGATTGATCTTATATACAGTTGGAAAATGTTTTTCGTCTGCTGCTTTTTAAAGGCCGGTACCTTGTCGAGGATGTAATGCCGATCGATGACTCCTCGACGACAGGTACGGATCTCGATCGCTATTGTAATTACTCGTGGACGTTGACGTGTGTCTCAGGTGTGTATCGCTACGATAAGGGCTTGAGCCTGTTTTATTTGTACTTCTTGAGGTTGTACTGCTTGTGGAGACGCCAACGTGAACTCGCTTGCACGCGGCTTCCGCTCCGCTGTAAGTCGAGGAGTAAGCCAGTGCCGAACGCTGAAACATAATCATCAATGTTATTACAGGGAATGGAAAGTTAATTTTTAAAAGTGACTAGTTATCGTTACTCGTTACCGAGATAAAAAAATAACCAGTTACCGTTACTAGTTATTGATTTTTTAAAATAACTCGTTATTGTTACTTAAAAAGTAACGATTCGTTACTTTTTTAATGCTGAAACAAGATCAATCTAAATAATTTAAGATGCAATTTTTTATTTTAATATTAATAAAAGCAATACAACAATGACACTAGACCGATATATAAAAATACAACTAGGAAGATGCCTTTTCGATATGAGCTAGAGCTTCCAGCTTCGTGCTTAATATTTCAAAATAAATTTATATATACACTGAGAAAAAAAATTACTTAAAACAAATAAATATGTTTCAGGTACCCCTCAAAAAAATAATTTCTTGAAGCAAGTAAAATTTTTTTGTTTTAAATAATTTTTTTCTCAGTGCAAACACTTTTACTTAACATAAAAAAATTTTACTTGCTTCAAGAAAATTATTTCTTTAAGGGGTACCTGAAACATATTTATTTGTTTTAAGTAATTTTTTTTCTCAGTGTACATATCCAATTTTACAAACTACGCGCCAATTAAATTTTCGATTTTGAAACGCAATTTAGCTGATATTTTTCACAATAAATTTTTCAAAGTATTTTAAGATTCTTATAACATAAATATCTTATTAAATTACTTGTCAATTCAATTTGTGATATTGATTGATTTATGACATTTTAAGAATGTCATAAATATTTTAAAGGGGAAGCCTGGTCTAGCATGCTGAAAAATTAGGCGATCTTTTTGAAATTTTTTTTTAGGAAACTATTCAACCAATCCTTTTGAACTTTATAGGGTAATTTCTTATACTATTGAACTAACAAAAAAATATTTTTTTTGCCAGAGAAAAGTATTTATTATACAAGTAATAATAACATTTATTTGGCGGCGTGCAAGATAACTCAAAAACTATTCATCCGATTGACTTCGGCCTTTGCACACATCTGCACAAATACTTCCCTAATAATTTGAACCACCGTTTATAATAATGTTATTTAATTAAATAATTTTTATTACATAAACACGAAAAATTTTTTGCCAAAATCGTTACCTTCCTTTTTCAAGTGCGCGATTTTCACAATTTCACATATTTTCTTTAAAAATAGGTTCAGTTAATGCGTAAACTTTTAATAAACAATAATCTTTTTGGATTTTTTATTTCAGACAAATACAAGCGACGCTACATTGCACGCCGCCCGCCGACATGCCGAATAAAAAGTTATTATTATTTGCATAATAAATACTTTTTTCTGGCAAAAAATATTTTTTTGTTAGTTCAATAGTATAAGAAATTACCCTATAAAGTTGAAAAGGATTGGTTGTATAGTTTCCTAAAAAAAAATTCCAAAAATCACCTAATTTTTCAGCGTGCTAAATCAAGCTCCCCCTTAAAACATAATTTAAAACATTCTTAAAATAAGAGTAAACTATGTGAATACTGACTAAAAACTGAACATTAAATATACATACGAAAATTTTGTCATAAATGCAAAAAGTTCAAAATACAAAAAGTAACGATAAAAGTAACTGTATAATTCGTTACCGTTACCGAAAAAATGTAACTACGTTGCCGTTACGATTATCAAAAAAAATAAAATAACGTCGTTACCAATCCGTTACAAAAAAAGTAACGGTAACGGCGTTACAAGTAACGAGTTACTTCCAATTCCTGAATATTAATGCGTTCGTATATTTAATTCATTTACGACAAGAGATCGATTTTAAAATTTACATACCGAATGGCCGTTTACGTTTTGACTGCTACTTCCGTTGCCGATGCTCCCTTCCAGCAAAGGCGTTTTCTTGCCGATACACCTTAACAGACTTTGATACAAATTCCTCCTGACTCTGCCATTGACGAAGCAGTAGCCGATCAAGCTGAATGCCGCGTGAACCACGATAGCGACGCTCAGCAAATACGACAGCATCGACGAGTTCTCCGACGCATTGAGAACCGCCAGGGTCCACGTTGAGCCCAGCAAAGGTAACGAGGCTACGGAGAGCCATAGGAGCGTTCGTAAATTTCCGAAGCCCATAATGTGCTCTTTCAGAGTAAACGCCGCGCGGATGCACATTACGAGAATGCAGAAGTTCACCAGCACGGCCGCGCAAACGGGTCCTATAAGCGACCAGATCACAGTCTCGTAGATGGACAGCCAGCAGCTGGAAAATTAAATGAAAATATATATGTAATTATAAAAATTACATCTGAAAGTTTAAAATTCCAATAGGTTTGACACAAGCCGCGAAAGAATGTGTTATTATAATAATACAAATTATATCGCTATAAAATCGTTTTCCTATTTTTTATAATTTTTATCTTAAATATACATATATATATTTTTTTATTTAATATTTTATTGAATAAATAATTTATTTAATTATAATTTTTATCTTAAATATATATATTATCATAAGAGATGTGTGAATAGTTCGAATTCGAATCGAATCTGTAAGATTCAATATCGAGTAGTTCAAGAATTTCGAATCAACAATTGCTCGATTCCGAATGGATCGCCTATTTTATTTGCTTCATTTATATCTCCCGCGCGACCAATTATTCTTGTCTAATAAATAAGTAAGTATTTTTGATGCAATGTATCCGTATAGATGAATAAAATGTTCAAAAGCATTCTAACTATTCGTGTATACTCATATTATTAATTACACATTTTCTAGTTCAAAATGTCACATAAAATTATGATCCTCTGTAATGAGATGTAAACCCAAACTTGAGCAGATTTTCAGTTTGTTTAAATCATTGCGTAAAATAATGTAAATAATGAATTTTGATATTTATTACGTTTAAATTAACATGTAATGTAAATCTGGGAAAATTTGATTCAAATTCGATTCATATTCGAATTAAAGAGATTCGATTCGATTCGAAGTGCAAATTTCAGATTCGATTTGATTCGATTTCGAACATGTTATCAAAAATTTAAATCAATTCGATTTGACCATGCAAATGCTTCATTTGCATACCTCTAATTATCATATATTATTATCAATTTGCTTGATAAAATAATGAAATAATGTTACAACAGCAGATTCTAAATTTTAAGATTTTAAAGTAAAGAGTAAGGGAAGGGGGGCGGGGCAAATAGTGACAGGGGGCAAATAGTGTCACTGTTTAAATTTCTTCTCTTTCCCACGTCTATTTTATCACTACTCGTCAATAGAAAGACAATTCTCAAGCATCTAAAAAAGCATCTTCTAAAAAAGCAGTAAATATCAAAAGCTAAATATAGCTAGCGGATAAGTTTAAAATTTTGCACTCGTGAAATAAGATAAAACCTGGATCTTTTTTTTATATTTGAAGTTATATTTTCTTAATTGCTGAATGTATGAGTTGTATGAGATTTAACCTATTCTGTGTCATACGGTACCTTTTTCCTCTTTTTTGATATAATTGCTATGCTTGTATATTAATTTTATTTCTCTCAGTAAAGTTTTAAAGGAAAAAGTAGTTCTTGGGGCAAATAATGACAATTTTCAGTTGAATAAATAATGACAATTTCAAAAAGCTTTTTTAATATTTGAATATGATTTTTCTAATTAATTTGGGATATTATAAGATTAGTTACAAGGCAAGATCCAGAATAAATGTGATTTTCAATAAGAAATACTAGCAAATAATGTTACTACTATTATTTTTCAATAAATAAAAATTTACATATGGCAGCTGAGTATAGAAATTAATATAAATTCCTTATCTAATCAAAATATCAAAAGAAAGATTGATTAGGAGTTAAGAATTATGTATTTTGTAATTGCTCCATAGGGTGTCACTATTTACCCATAAGGTGGGGCAAATAGTGACAAATGTAGGTTTAAATTTTTATGAAAATCTAGCCCGTATACATGACTTATGGAAACTCTAATTAATTTTTTTGTACATTTGAAAGTAGAAAGTACTCTTTTAGTGAAAAATCATATCTTGTAAACTTGAAATTAGCTTGTAGGAGAGAGAGGAAAAAATCTTGCGCACCCCTTCCCTTACTTTTATTTTAAATGTAATAACGTGTTATTTAAGGAACATAGAGAGATCACTAAGATCAACTTACAAATAGAAATTTCCGTACTGATCGGCTCTGACGCCGATAGTAAGTCCAACGATGACGGCCGGCAGACCGTATCCCATAGTGTAGTAAAACCTCATCTGGCCGTGGTTCACGTCTCTCATCTCCGTCAGCATCCGATAAAGATGAACGGAGTCTACGAGGGTCCAGGCGAAGGTGCTCAACCAGGCGTAATGCAGCCCTATCGCCGTGAGCTTGCACGGGAATTCGTTGGAGATGAGAGGATTT
Source organism: Wasmannia auropunctata (assembly GCF_000956235.1). Taxonomy (NCBI): domain Eukaryota; kingdom Metazoa; phylum Arthropoda; class Insecta; order Hymenoptera; family Formicidae; genus Wasmannia; species Wasmannia auropunctata. The sequence continues at coordinate 13,926 of NW_012027185.1, forward strand.
CTGGCCTTGAGCGCGATCAGGTACAAGATTTCCGCCACGAGAACGCACAACACCAGATTCTTGTGGATACTGTTGGAATTGGTACCACCGCCGCGGATCAACGCCAGAATCAGGAGAGCGGACAACAGCAGCGGCAAGGCGAGCATAAACGCGCTATAGCTGGTCACATCTTCCAGCAAGGATGGCTCGGGAACGTATTCGAGGTCGAGGACGTCCGTCAGTATGGCAAAGGTGGACAGTTTCATGCAAGAGCAGTTCACGATAGTGCCGAAGGACAGAGAATTGTCCTCGATTTCCGTGGTGCAGCCCATTCGACTCCACTCACCGACACTGAAATTCATCAATTAGGAGAAATTGTTTTGTGCGAATTTACTATGACATTTTTATCACAGTCGAATCTCGATAACGCGAACCTCTACAACTCGAAAACCTCTACAAGACGAAAATATCGTTCATTCTTTTTCGCTCCACTCCGCGGAAAACCTCTATAAATCGAAATAAAACCTGCCTTAACTCGAATTATTTATCAGATATTTAGATGTATTATTTTATCTCGATAAGTCGAACTTCTATTGTCGCGCTGCCTTTTAGAGATGTAAATAGAAAAAAAATCAAATTACTTTTTTTCATAAAATACGTTTTTTTTTAAGAAAAAAAAAACAAACCACGTTTTTTTCCAAAATTTTGTTTTTTTCAGCTATCTCTTTAATATCTGTATTTTGCTTAATATAAGTTAATTTTTCATGATTTTTTATTTTATGGATAGTAGATTTAAATTAGCATCATTTTAACCTTTACGCAGAACGAGAAAGCCAATAAATTGATTCTGAAATGCATTTTGAAGCAATAATACTTAAGGAAAAGCTCTTTAGAAAAAGAATTAAAAAGATTCTCCTTTTATAAAAGTTAAATGTAGATCACATTAAAATTAATTATATAATTACTATTTACAATTAATTAATTATGTTATCGGAATTAGAAAAAAAATCAAATTTGTATTTTTTCAATGAAATAAAACACGGTTTTTTCTAATGCTTTTTCTATTAGAAAAAAATACTTTTTTTCACAACTCTACTGCCTCTATAATTCGCAATTATAGCTATGTGTAACCATGAGTAATAGCCTGATATTTTGTTTTATAATAATTATGATTACATTTATTATATGTATGCAATAAACAATTTACTGTCAAATATTTATTTTTTTCCTTTTAAAAACCATTATAATCGGAAAATTATAAACTCTCGTACAAAACCTTCGTAAGTTGAATTTTCATATTTTAACTCTCTTTTATTCGAATTTTGAAAACTCTATAATTCGAGGGGTTTTTTCTCTTCCCTTGAGATTCGAGTTATCGAGGTTCGACTGTAAAATTGAGTTTTTATATCAATAAAAAATTGTGATCAATTAAATCTATCTCTGTCGTTAGATTAGATTGATTCTTTTTTTATAAAGAATTAGAACTCTTTAATTTGTGAAAAATCAGTCAACTTATCTTACCCTCTCGCCGTGCTCCAGTGAACGCATTGCGGATTTGTTCTGGTCTTGAAATCATCGTTTTCATTGAGCCAAAGTCTGACTTGAATCGGCGATTGCAATGGGATTCCTGTCAAGGACTCGTAGCCGTCATCCGAGGGAACTAACACCGAGACGGTCATTACGGGTGATCCAACTGCCACCTCTACTCCCCATCTGACTGCTACCGAGTCGTCGAATCTACGATTCAAACGTTATCATTGAACTAGCCTGCAGATAAGCCGTTCTTTTTATTTCTATTTATTTCTATTTTTTTTATTCTTTTATTTCTATTTTTGCATATAAAGTCCAATAAAGAGAAAAAATTATTTATAGATTTCGCTCGTTATTGCAAATACAATAATTAATATAGGATTAAACAGCCAAAGACGACCGCAATTTAACTGGTTGTAAAAATTACTAAGAAATAATTACTTAGAAATAATTAGCTTTTATCATGTAAAAGTAATAATTGATACGAGCAGCATAATTATACGTACCTTTGTGGCAAAAGAGCGCCGAGTTCTTTGTACTGCACGTAACTAAGCACGGCCTTTTGATTGTTCAGACTGTTCTTGACATTCAATTCACCCTGCATGAGAGGTTTGATGCCTAACGTGTTGAGCGGCACCTGAATCTTTGAGTGCGGATCGAATCTGCCGGGATCGGCCATGTAGTTGTTATACTTTGGGAAGCTGACAGACGGACCAAAATGTGTCGAAGAGCTCAGGAAAGCGGAGGTATCGGGCAGGATGACCTTCCGGTCGGCTTCCACGGGCCTCGTTGTCGATAAAGTGGCATCTTCCTTATATTCGACAGTCTCGTAGCCGAAGAGGCTCTCTGACGTTACGATGTCGAGACCCAACACTGAAATGTGATGCACATAATTTAATAATAAAAATGAAATTGAAATTGATTATATATTAATAATAAAAATGTATTGAAATTGATTTCTTCGCGCAATATAAAGTGCAATATATTTTTAGCGGAAATTGTAAAATGTATTACATATATTTTTAGATTACTGTTTAATTAAATTTTATCATTGTCGCGTATCGCGCGCAAAACTTATTCTTAAGTAAAAAAAAATTGTTTCAATTTGATTTTTTTTAAAGAAAATCCACTGAGAAAAATGATTTGTTTACACCAACAAGATGTATATGATTGAATGAATTTTGGTGAAACCAAACAGAATTTCTGTTTATAATAAGAGGATTCGATATTTCATCGCCAGAATGTTTGACAGACTTTACTATACGAATTCGATTAACATTTTCTAATTAGATCTACAAAATTTCTGGTTATATTCAGTAAACGTTCCCCGCAAGCAGCGGCACGCTGCACCGCCACGAGAAAAATGAATTCATTTCTCGTATTTAAGAATCACTACAGAAAGAATAAAAGACGCAGCATTACGAGATTTTTTATTATTTCTAAAAGTGAGATCAAGTATGAAAATAACTGAAAAATATATTTTAATAATAGTTTTTAGTTTTGTACCAAAATTAATTCAGAACCTTATAATTCCTGGAAATTAATGTGTGCTGAAATATATTAATATAAGAGATTCGGTCACACATAACAAAAAATTTTAATATATTTAACATGAAAGAATTGTTCGATAAACAAAAAATTCTGGTATATTTAACAAAGAAAAAAAAAGATTCGATTGACATGAAATTCTGACAGATTTAACAAGAAAGAATTGTAATCATATTCTGAATCTTACAAGAATTCTGATTCGTCGATTTTCAAACGGACATACTAGCGTTGACTCTAGCAGATTTCTAATTAATGCAATCAAATTCTTTTTTTCAGTAATAACAACAAAAACGAAATAGTAACAAAATCTAAAAGAATTAAATAGTTTATAAATTCCTAAAAATCGTTTTATTGATTAAAATAATTAAGAGGATGCTGAAAGGTCGGCCAAATTTGTACGAAGTCGATAAAGCAGACTTTTCAGTGTCAGTGATATCTCTAAATGAACTTCTTACAATATCTTTTGGTCTCACTCAAATACGTGGAATGTCCTTATCTGACTTATTGAAATGCCATCTCTT
>NW_012027185.1:18408-21149 GCF_000956235.1 Wasmannia auropunctata
AGTGATAAGTTATGATTGCTGTACAACTCGAAAAAAGATAATTTTTTAATTTTTGTCGTTTTTACTACAAAAAAATAGCTCGCCCCATTACATTTTATGTTTATTTCAATCCTGTAAAAGCGATTTTAATTCCGTTCAGTATTTTCGAAGTTATCGTTCCAACTGCAATTGTCGGTAATTCCCGACCATTCAGCATCCTCTTAAACTGAAAGAAAAAGATGAATCTCGCACTCACCAACGTTATTATTGACCACTTCAAAGGGATTGGTAAAAGTATCATGTTGAGACGCCGTTAAAGTCTTCAAGTATCTCGCCATAGCGTCTAGAATCTTGTCGGGGCTATCCCCGACAAGTTCTCCTATCCTTTCCCATTCTTCCTTATATTTGGACTGCAGAATTGCTCCGGCTATGCCGACCAGATGGGAGACGTAATCCTTGTCCTGGCTGTGAGTCAGATTCAGTCCCACCAGGCTCTCCTCGTAACGTAGCAACGCCACCAGCAGGGATTCCGCCACCAAGAGATCCGCCCCGTACATCTCTCTCGTAATATTCACCGCTCGGTGAACGTCCCTCGCCATCTTCACAGCTACGTAGGTGTTCAGCGTGAGATCCTTGGTCTCCAGAGCCGCCAACTGGTGCCGTTGCTCGACGAAGGCCTCCGAAGTGCAGTTGAAGAGATCGGGCGGTTGCCAGCCGCCTAATTTGTCGTCGCAGGATCTGGAGGTCTTGCCTTCGGCGGTCCCGGGACAATCCTCGATGGCTGTCATCCCGAAAAGAGTACGCGGCCACCACAGACCGTCCGAGTACGATCTGGGACAGCCGTCGTAGATCACCTCACAGCCTCTCAGAGTCACCTGATGTATTAAATAAATGTCGATTTTAATTAACTCCGATAAGGATCTTTTTAAATTATTATTTATAGTTAAAAAAACTGCTTTTTTCAAATTGTTGAAAAAAAACCAGGAAAATTTCGGTTTTTTTTCTGAAAAATTGATTTCTTTTGCAAAAAATTGCTGTCAATGATATAATTTTTAATATTTTTCATCATATTAAATATTAATTGGGATTCAGAAAGTAATGTAAGTGACTTTATGTGATTTATTTTAATTTGCTCGTTAAAATGTGCAAATTTTTTGTTTAAATTAGATATAGTATTATTAAAATAAGACACCTCGTATAAACGAATTAATAATGAGTTAATTTTTATGTTTACATTTGAATACTATATTCCTATACTACATTCCTTGAGGTGAGGATTTAGTGTAAAGATTAATTTAAGTTAATGTTTATATTAAGTATTTTTAAAGAGTTTCGATTATTAATAATTGTCAAGAGCCATACGTTTTATTTGAAAAATACATTAATCCTGTTTTTTTGTTTATTATTCTTGTGTAATCAACTTTTTATTTTTTTGTATTTAACATTATCAGCAATACATATATGCTTGTTGTAAAATTTTAAAATTTTGAAAAGTGTATCAAAGTGTTGCAAATGTGAAATATGATAGGTTTTTCAAATACATGAAATTTTCCACTGAATTTTTCTCCCTTGAGAAAAAAACCAAAAAAATCCGCGGAAAAATTGAAAAAAACCAATTTTCTTTCCAGTCTTTAAAATTATAATTATTATAAAATTATGATTAGAGACAGTTGGTTTATTTTAAAAATATTTATAAAAAGGATTCAAAATTTTCAAGAAAATGCTAACCGATAGGAAAGTATTATAAAATTATATGATGAAATCTTGTAAAAAACTAAAATTCTGCAATTATATAGATGTATTTACAAAAAACAGATGTAATAATACTGATCTTTTATAAAATATTAATAATTGTTTGTGCAATTTACTTCAAAATAGTATTTCGACAAAACAGAAATGATATAGCAAATCATCTTAGCGACAGATTTGCCGAATTAAATTTAAAAAGAAATTGTCCAATAATTGAGAAAAATATTTTAGTTGATAATGTTTAAAACATTTAGAAATATAATGGCGCACATAAAGGAAATAAATCAAATCAAATATATGCACAATTATACCTAAATTCTAATGTAGAAATATCAAAATATTATTCATTTAGCAAGATAAAATTTTAAAAGAGAAATTAAATAGTAAATATTTAATTAACTCAATAATTGAAATATAAATATTAGGTCTGAGAATAATATAACAAATATTACTATATATTATATTATGACAAATATTAAAGTGATTTTATATTTGTAAGTATTGCAATAATTATAACATGCTTATATTTCAAATTAGATTTGTCTAATTTTTGACAAATATTATTTAAAAATTTTATTCTGACAAAAACTGTTGCGTCATGGCGAATCATCTTAGTGCAATTATTATGAAATTTTTGTCATTTAATGATGCCATTATTGTGTGTAATGTTTTCACAACATTCCTATATCGGAGAACTAGAATATATTTTATTAATTATTCTCTTGTAATTGATTTTTTCTTTTTAATGGAAAGAGTGATGGCAAATTTCGCCTATTTTTTTGACTTCGAATTTTAAACTTTTTTAAATGTTAAATAGTATTATTAGATGAAACATTAATCCCAGTAAAATTTCAAGATGAGCGTAGGCACGGTTCCGGAGATACAAGGGGGTGAAAGTGATGATTTCCATGAAAGTAATGAGAAACCATCACTTTCACCCCTTCACATCTCCGGAACAGTGTCTACGCTTATCTTGAAATTTTTCCAGGATTAAGAGGATCCTAAACCCTAGA
>NW_012027185.1:21434-29697 GCF_000956235.1 Wasmannia auropunctata
TATGTTGAGGTTAAAATGGATAACGAAATCTGTAATTTCTTAATTTTTTCCTGTTTTTGGTACAAAACACACCAGAGCCAAATGCATTAGCATGTGTGTTTTAATCGTGGAAAAGGAAATTTTATTCTATGCGATTAATACAAAGTATTTTGTATCCAACAAAAATGCTATTTTTGTCGATAAAACAGACGGCTTTAGCATCCTCTTAATGTTACATTATATAGTATTATTTGGCTTAAAAAAAAGTAGAGGTGTGCGAATCAAGCATTTGCATGGTCGAATCAAATCGAATTGAATTTTTATAACATGTTCGAAATCGAATCGAATCAAATTTTCCCACATTAACATTACATTAGGACCATTAGGTGATCGATTCGAAATTCTCGAACTATTCGATTTCGAATCTTGCAGATTCGAAAACGAACTCGAATCGAATCTACTGTGATTCGAATTCGATTCGAATTCGAACAATTCCCACATCTCTAAAAAAAAGTTTGAAATTTGAGGTCCAAAAAATGGATCTTTTAAAATGGGCGAAAAAACAGGTCTTTTTGCCATCACTCTTTATTTTAAGTGTGTCATAATACTCCAGCTAAAATCTATCTTGTACTTCGCTCCGTTTCTCTCACCTCGGCATACGGATTTGGGCAGTCGGTGCACGAGCGCCCGATAACCCCGGTCCGACAGCGGCACTGGCCGGTCTCGCTGTCGCAACGCGGCCCGAAGCTGCCGATTGTATAGCATTCGCACGGTGTGCACTCCTTTCGCCCGTTTGGCTGGTAGTGATTCTCCTTGCAGCGGCACTCGCCGGTGGTCTTGTTGCAAGCGGGATCGTACCCTTTGGCCTCGTCGCAGTGGCACGGCCCGCAGATCGGGGATCCCCACCAAGTCGCCGGGCAGGGCTGGTCGCTCCTCGTCTCGCAGTAGTCGCCGGACACGTCGGTGGAGTCGCACTCGCAGCGATAACCGCGGCGCGCGTCGCGCGCGTCCTCGACGCAGGTGCCGGCGTCGTTGCAGGGCTCGAGGTCGCAGACGCGCTCGCAGTCGCGGCCGACGCGGCCGGCCGCGCACACGCACTCGCTCGACCGCCACTGCGCGACGCAGACCGACGCCTGCGGGCACTCCAGGCCGCAGTAGGCCTCGGACGGGCAGCCGGCGTCGACGTTCTCCTGAACGGTCGGGCGCTGAAGGACCGTCTGATTGGTGCCGATTCGCACGTCCTGCAGGCAGCCGTCGAAGAACGGCAGGTCGACGTTGGCCGCTTGATCGGGACCGCCCACGAGGATTCTGCCGACGTACAGGCCTTGCAGCTTGGCCGGCAGCGGCACGGTCGCGGGTCGTTCGCGATAGTCCGTGTCCAGGGACACGTGGCCGCTCTGCCAGACGATCTCCACGCGGTGCCACTCGCCGTCGGCGACCGTGCCGCCGGTACGGATCACGTCGGCGCTGTCCAGCGAGACGACCAGCTTGCCGTTCCGGATTTCCAGCAGGACCGAGCTGTTCTGACCGATCTGCACGCTCATGACGAATGCCTGTTGCGCGCGGGTTCGGAGACTCAGGGCCGTGGTCCACGGTAATTGAATGGGTCGCAGCAGCGGATTGAAGCCGAGCGTGCCGTCGCCGCGAAAGCCGTACGGCGCGCCGATCTCCTCGGCGCAGGTAGACCCGGTGAAGTTGTCCTCGCACTCGCACACGAAGCCCGACCAGATCTCGCGGCACTTGCCGTTGTTTCTACACGGCGACGAGGCGCAGAAGGCGGCCTTCTCCGGGCAACCGACGTTCGTTCCATTGTCGGCCACGAATGAATTCAGGTCCACGAAAACGTGATCGATGTGGAGATCGCTGATGCAGCCGACGTAGTCCTTGTTCCGGATCTGGAAGCTCGACGGGATCGCCGGTAGGCCGCCCAACTGCAACGGCCCGGTTAAATCCAGAAATCTGTGGCAGGTCTCGGTGACGAGTCCGCAGCGCTCCTCGAGGACCCTCTCGTTCCTACCGGCGCAGGCCCATCTCGGGCCGAGTCTCTCCCCGTGCTTCAGCGCGAGCGCGACGTCGCAATCGTCCAGGGACACCGTCGCCGTCCGGTTGATGTACGAGACCGCCACCTCGTGCCAACGGCCGTCCGAGACACCGCCGGGAACGCTCGCCGTCGCCCTCGTCACCTCGTCGCCGAGGGAGAAGCTGAACTGGACGCGCGAGTCCACGATCTCCAGAGCGACGAAGTCGTGACGCTCGTTGTACCTGCCGTTGTAGAGCAGCAGACCGTCCGCCAGCTCGGTGGCGAATTTCAGTCTGAGATGAAGACGGTGGCGTTGCTTGAGCGAGGCGAAGGTGAGGAACGTCGCCGGGCCGAAGCTGCGCGCCTTCAGCTCGCACAGAGGCGTCACGCTGCCCGGGGCGGATATGGGGCAGCCCTCGCAGGTGAAGCCGCCGGCAGTGTTCCTCGCGGTGCACCGGGAGCCGCTCTTGCAGACGCCGGGGTGCGGCGAGCAGGCGTCGTGGTTCATCGAGATCTCGCAGTTCACGCCGGTGAAGCCCGGCCGACAGGTGCACGAGTACCCGCCCTCCCGCCTGTGGCAGATGCCGTCGTTCACGCAGGGATTCGAGTAGCACAGATTCACCTCGGTGTCGCACATGTAGGCCTCCCGGCTGCCGGTGAAGCCACGGGCGCATCTGCACGCGAACGTGGTCACCGGATAGATGGGCCGAAAGAGGACGGTGTCGCTGCTGGCGAAGCCGGAGGCGTTGCCGAACTTGAGCACCGTCAGGCACTCCTCGAAGTTCAGGCAGGGCTCGCGGACGCAGAGATTGTCGTCGAACGGCAGAACGGTGACGGTCGCCAATCTCGCCAGGATCCCGCGGTTGAGGTACACCCGCTCCTGAAGAAACTGCGGGCTGTAAAACTCGTCGACCGTGCCCGGCTCGACCTTGCGCGCCGAGAAGCTGACGTTCAAGATCTTGCCGTGCACGTTCGCGTCCTCCTGGACGCTGAAGAGAAAGATGTTCTCGCGCGGGCACGGGATGATAGCCGCCAGACCGTCCAGGAAGTAGCCCAGAAGAGGGCTGAGGAACGCCTCCACCGTCATGTCGTCCAGCCTCACGGTGATCGAGTTCAGCAGCATCTCGTCGGTGATCAGACGCACCGACAGCGTCATCGTGGCCTTCGCCTCGTTGATACCGTCCGTCACGGCGACCTCCATGGTCGCCACTCGCGGCACGTTGGTGTTGAGCTGCGGCGACAGCCGAATCTCGCCGGTGGTCCTGTTGAGGTCGATCAGATTCGCGTTGTTGCCGGCGAGGATGCTGTAGACAAGGTTGTCCGTCACGTCGGCGTCCACCGCCGGTATCCGGCCGATCGACGCGGTCGGGAAGAAGTCCTTGAAGTTATTGAAGATGATCTGAAAGTCCTTGAGCACCGGCGCGTTGTCGTTCACGTCGGTCACCAGGATCTGCACCACCGCGTCCGAGCGCAGCGGCGGCGACGCGGCTCGCACCACGAGTTCGAACCTCTTCTTCGGCGACTCGTAGTCGAGCTCCTCCAGGGTGATCAGCTCGGCCCGATCGGCGCCCTGGCGGATGTTCAGGCTGAAGCTATTGGCGTCCTCGCCGCCGATGATGCTGTACTGCACCACCGCGTTCGGGCCCTCGTCCGGATCGTGGGCGTAGATCTCGCCGACGGTCGAGCCGATCGGCGAGTTCTCGGCGATGTAGAGGATGATCTTGTCGTTCTCGAAGGCGGGCGGCGAATCGTTGATGTCCTCGATCTTCACGGTGACAGGAACGACGGACGAGAGCGCGGGCGAGCCGCGGTCTATGGCGACGGCCTTCAGGATGTAAAGTGCCACCGATTCTCGATCCAACGGTTTCGCGGTCCTGATAATGCCTGTCGTAGAGTCAATCGCGAACGCGCCGTCGCCGTCGTCCTCCAAAGTGTACCTCACCTATTAGATCATATTGAGTTTATTACATAGGAAGTTATGGAAACAATATTCAAAGTTTGTATTAAAACTTTCTCGACTATATTTACTATATGCTTCTACTTATATCTATTCTTTATAAATGTAATTTAAAATATTTATTTACAGTTAATTAATTAGAATTATCAATACTTTTATTAATTCAATATAATTATTTATAATTGTCGCTTGAAAAAGGTTGATAAAAACAGTCACTTTTCAGATTATTTTCTGAGAAAAGATAGAGACTAACTTAATAATATATTAATTGCGTATCTCACAAATTCAAGATTTCTATTGATTATTAAAATTCGTATTTATTTATATAAACGAGTTATTTGATACATTATTCTTCATTTAGTGTCGGATTTAAAGAAACGGGGCCCTTAAATCGTAAAAAATTTTAACAAAAGAGTCATGCAGAATTTTAAAAAAACATTTAAGAAATATTTTCATAGATTTAAAAAAAATTGAATACTATTTCAACATGATTACAACAACTATTTAATTAAGATATATTTAATGAGCAAGTTACAATGTTTGCAAAACTCTGGCATCCAAAATGCACATCGCGGTTACCACGCGGAAACCAATGACATATATTTAAGAAGTATTTGATATTTCCAAAAATATATCAAATATAAATATGTATATAGATTTTTTTTAACCAAATTTTCTTTTTAATCAAGTTTTGTGCACAGAAAGAACGATTTTGCTAGCAAGTCTAAAAATTTTGTTGGATACAGATCTGAAAATAATTTTGTTGGAAGTTCAAACTGGTTGCCAGAATATAAAAATGTTTTACAGCAATGCTCATACTTTTTGAGTTCAGCAAAATTTTTAGACCTTCCAGCAAACTCGTTCTTTCCGTGTGAAGGCCGCCAATTTGTGGGGACTCCTGGACTGTGTGTCGATGAATACAAAAAATTCGTAAGTGTAAAAGTAATTGGACTACAATTTATATTCATTCAAATATTTATTCAAACTTGTGAGCTTTTAAAAATATTTATTCGTGAATAATTTATGATTGTTTTATGATTTATTCATATTTATTCATACAAAATGTAAAGTAAAAAAGAAAGTGAAAAATAAATTTCATATATCTTTATTAATATCCAGATTTGATAAAAAAAACTTACAAATTTTGAGAAAAATTTTAGAAAACAAATTTTTTATTTAAAAGTTTTTTATTCGCAACAATAATTATTTTTATGAATTTGTTCTCTATATTTTTGCAAACCAAAAAGACACAGTAAAATCGAATACTGCAATTTCGTACGGATTACAATAACAGTAATGTTAATTCTATAAGGTATTTTAAGTGCTTTATCGTGCATCTCGTGGATGCTAAATAAAATGTATTGTTTAATTAACAGATTTAATTAATAGATTTCTCAAAATCCCCAATAAAAGCATTGGCAATAGCTCTCATTTTCTCCTCGGTATCATCGTGTTTCTTAACCATTTGAAGCACACATTTTTCTTTACATGGAAAACAGTTGAAATTTATTACTCGGGGGTTTTCGGGGTCGCTGATTCGTATATGACCTCAGATTTCCAAAATTCAAAATGGCGGATCCAAGATGACGGACCTAATTAGGAAAAAATTGCTTGATCGAGATGAAAGTGGGTACTCGGGGGTTTTCTGAGTTGCTGATTACATATATGATCTCAGATTTCCAAAATTCAAAATGGCGGATCCAAGATGGCGGATCTAATTAGGAAAAAGTTGCTTGATCGAGATCAAACGCATAAAAATTGAAAACTGATTGCATATTCATACTCAGCGACCCAAAAAACCCCCGAGTAAATATTTTCAGATCAAAGTATATTATTTTTAAAATGTTTGGTCGGTCATTTTGAATCCGCCATTTTGAATTTTGGAAATCTGACCTCGGATTCGTTATCAGCGACCATCAAAACCCATTAGTAAAAATTGCCACGAAAATCGAACTTCAAATAAGCTGGAAAACGCTTTTTTTCAAAAAAAAACTGCATTTTTTGGTGTTTGTTTCTTTATAACAATTTTACAACAAATGAAATTTAAACATTAGTGGTGTAATATTGTAGACAAATACCTTAGCTACTAGAAAAATCAACCACTATTTTTAAATACTTCGAAATTGAATTTTTATAAATAAAATTAGCGGGTAAAAAAGGTGGTCCCTGTAAGGACCACCGTGCTTCAAAGGGTTAAACTTAAACCAAGCTCGAAGGCAGAATTTTAGTGCGTAGAGTGGGGGTGAATGCGAATTCGAAAATATTCGTAATCATATTCACAAATATATTCATTCAAATCGCATAGAAAGTATTTATTCAATTTTCCATGAATATAAAAAAAGTAGTATTTGTACTCGTATTCATATTCATTATTTATTCATTTATTCGAATATTGGATGTATTCATCGGGACACACTACCCTGGACGGCCTCTCTCAAATCCGGCACTGTCCTCATTTATTAAATCACATCATATAACAGTATTTTTTTTTAACAGACAGAGAAAAAAAAAATATATATATACTTACTCGACCGTTGAGATCGGTATCCGCATCGGTCGCCGCGACTCTCAGCACGCTGGTGCCCACCAGAACGTCCTCGAGAATCGAGCCCTGATATTGCGGCGCTTCGAAGACCGGCGCGTTGTCATTCACATCCGTGACGGAGATCTCCACGTCGGTGGTGTCCGACATCGGCGGTACCCCGCCGTCCCGCGCGGTCACCGTCAACAGGTACGAGGGCACCAGTTCGCGATCGAGCGCCCTCGTCGTCGTGATCGCGCCGGTTTGCGGATTGATGGTGAACTCGGTGACCGTCTGCTCGCCGTTGTCGGTCGCCAGGCTGTACGTGATCTGGGCGTTCTTGCCGACGTCGGAATCGGTGGCGCTCACCACCAGGACGGTCACGCCGATCGGCGCGTCCTCGAACACCGAGACCGAGTACGGCGCGTTCTCGAACACCGGCGAGAAGTTGTTGGCGTCCGACACGTTGACGTAGACCAGGGCGGCGTCGGTGCGACCGCCGCTGTCCGACGCCGTCACCGTCAGCACAAACCGCTTCTCCTGCTTGTAGTCGAGCGGTTGGGCGACGGTGATGAGGCCGCGACCGTTCTGCGACGCGATGGAGAAACGTCCACGCGTGTTGCCGCCCGTGATCTCGTAATGGATTCTGGCGTCCTCGTCCGGATCGGTGGCGGTCACCGAGGCGACCGGGGTGCCCGGCGGATCATCCTCGGACACTACAGCCTCGTAGTTCTTTGGCTCGAAATAAGGATCGTTGTCGTTCACGTCGGTCACCGTGAGAATTACTGTCGCGCTCGCCGATTTTGGCTCCTCTCCGGAATCCGCCGCGATTACGGTGAATTGGTATCTGAAATCAAAACGAGAATTTCTAGTTAAAGAATTTGCTAAAAAAAAAATCTAAAGTTTTTTTAGTCAAATTTTTAATGTAGACAGTGCAAACGGATATTTTGTATATTTTTCTTCAAACACTAGCTTTAAATTAGGGCTGTTACTTCTTACTTACTTCGAATATTCGAAGCTTCGAAGTTTCGAAGTTTCGAAAAATACATTCGTGCAAATTTAATTTAAGAAATTAATAATTTTTATTAATTTTACAATTTTAAATTTTCTGTTTTTAAGATTGTTTTATGCTGAGAAAGATTTAATGACGTCAAAACAATTATATTAATTTATATTTTTCTTTGTTTATTTAAGAATAAATTAATTTTTATTTTTTTGAATTTTCTTAATTTGTTGATTGTTTTATTAATCATTATCTTTTCTTATTTACATATGTATCAAGTTTAATTATTAATTTGTAATATTTCAGGTTATAATACTTTTAAATTTTTTAGAAATAATTACGGATATATATTTTTGAGCATATATATTAATTCTTTTTATTTACAATATTTGTGAATTTTCTGAATAAATTCATTTGCACAAATATATTTTTCGAAATTTCGAAGCTTCGAAAGAATTTGAAGATTTTAAATTAGAGGTGTGCGAATCAAGCATTTAAATGGTCAAATCGAATCGAATCGAATCTAAATCAAATTTTCCCAGATTAACATTATATGCTAATTTAAACGTAATAAATGTAAAAATTTATGATTTAAATTACATTATTTTACGCAATGATTTAAACAAACTGAATATTTGTTTTTGATTCACATCTCATTACAAAGGATCTTATGTGACATTTTGAACTAGAAAATATGTAATTAATAATATAGATCGGAAGAGCACGAATAGTTAGAATGCTTTCGAATATTTCATTAATCTATATGAATACATTACATATATC
>NW_012027185.1:30292-32167 GCF_000956235.1 Wasmannia auropunctata
ATTCAAAGTGACCTTGTCCTGACCTTGACGACGTCACTCAGGGTCAAACCAATGTTATCATCTTATGTCCCCCTCGAAGTTCCAAAACTTTTGTCTAAAACATTTTTCCCTATAATGCACTGTTCAAGAGATATTTGAGGTGATCATTAAAATGATCACCTCAAAAAATTAAAATGTGACACCCTGTATACCTAATTCATATAATAATTTATTGCATAATATTTTTTTGTTGTGTCATGCACGCATCTGTACATAAAAATGTACATAAAATACTTTTTAATATTTTATTTTTATTAATAAATTCTGATAATGGTATTTTTTGTAATAATATTTATCTTTCCCCAAAATATTTTATTTATAATGTGATGTTTTTCTTACAATTTTAAATTCAAATACAAGCAATTTTGCATAACTTTTACTAATTTTAAAAGATTCTTAGATACATAAAAATAATTTAATAGAAACACGCAATATATTAAATAAGAATTTTTAAGATATTTTCAAAAAAAATGTTGATTATCAAAAATCTAATTCATATTCAATTACCTAAATATTTATTTTATTATTCTTCAAATTTTTACACATACCTAATACAATTAATAATTAAATATACGTTAAAGAAGTACTAATTATCCTTTAGAGTTGTACAGCTATCATAATCTGTCACCTAATGTAAACATTTCATTGGTACAAAAGTTCTGTAGCTCATTATATGTACAAAAATGTAGCTCGCGCGCATTGGATTACGAATACAAGACCTTTTGAGCTACGATTGGAAGCGTAGAAAAACAATGATCCCTTAGAACGCAATTTGTAGTAATTCAGTGTACTCAGCTAAAGTAAAGAGTAAAGACAGCAAAAATTGCGTATGGCAGTAAGTGCTGGATTTTCCAATAGATGACACTTCAATAACATAAATAAGGACATCCCACGTGTTTGAGTGAGACCAGAAGATATATATTGTAAAAAGTTTATTTAGAGATACCACTGAAGAATCTGCTTTATCGACTTTGTACAAATTTAACCGACCTTTCAGCATCCCTTAAGGGGATCCTAAACCCGAGATCAAACTCCAAAAATTCGCTGTTTTATCGACGATTTGTAAGTATGTATGCGTGCGATATTGATGTAGTAGTGTGTAGTGATGTGTTCATATTTACTACCATATCGATATCTCACGCACACATCGTAACAAATTTTCAAGAACATACAGCTTTTTTTATTAGGCATCCAAGCTTAATTTTATCAACTCAATATTGTTTGCACATGTAATTCGTAGTTCCGGCTGGTATCATTTTGTACCAACAAACTGCCAAATTGTTGTACGAAGCAAATATTGGCACATGTGACAGCTCTAGACGCCATGTTGGACTAAGAAAAAGCAACGGAGATCTAAATTTCATAAATTTTTTGCGTTCTCAATATAACCTTTACCAGTCGGAACTACATTGATGCTTATACTTTAATCGTGGAGAAGGATTTTTTAATCTGTTGCCTTTAATTATGTTTATTTTGTTTTGGAAAATAATCGCGTTCGATCGATAAAACAGACGACTTTAGGATCGCCTTAAGGCGATGCCGGAAGATCAAAAAAATTTGCACGAGGCCGATAAAACAGACTCTTCGATGTCAGTGGTATCTCTAAATAAATTTTGTACAATATCTTTTGTCTCACTCAAACACGTGCAATGTCCTTATCTAACTTATTGAAGAGCCATCTGTTGCAAAATCCAGCACTTACTGCTAGACGCAATTTTTGCTGTCTTTGCGTGCAAATTACCATAAATTGCAGTTGGAACGATAAATCTTTTTCTACGCTTTTTATCGTAGCTCAAAAAGTCTTGTATTATTTGTTCCTGTAATCCGAAGGGGCGA
>NW_012027185.1:32974-33748 GCF_000956235.1 Wasmannia auropunctata
TTCCGATCTTCTTATGTGACATTTTGAACTAGAAAATATGTAATTAATAATATGTGTATACACGAATAGTTAGAATGCTTTCGAATATTTCATTAATCTATATGAATACATTACATATATCAAAAGTTTATTTATTAGATAAGAATAATTGGTCGCGCGGGAGATGTAAATGAAGCAAATAAAATAGGCGATCGATTCGAAATCGAACTATTGTTGATTCGAAATTTTCGAACTAGGGTAAGTGTCCCTATTAGTGTGCCTGTTCCTATTAGTGTGCTTTTATATTTAAATAAGTCATAAAAATAAACTGGTACAAATAAATGAACAAAGTATTTTTTAAAATTAAGTTCAAGTATTAACGTATATAATACCAAAGATTATATTCTATTTTTTAACTGTTAAAGTATAATAAATATTTTTTAAATGGTGCATACCACAATTTAGAGGAATTAACTCGAATGTCTTAGCAAAAACGATAAGAAACGCTTACTCAAATAGAATAGATAAATTGATTATTAACTTAATTTACATTATGTAAAATGTAAATTATATCATAAATTGGTTTAATTTAATAAAATAGTAAAGTACATAAGTACTTTATAAATGTTTGATGATATTTATTATATGAGTCCAGTAATACCGCAAGATTTTAAGGCTTGTCCCTATTAGTGTGCTCTCCTGTTTTCACTATCAGCCGGCTGACTCGGCTAACCCATAACTTGTGTAATGGTCGTGATGTGACAGTGATGCGTGTGATGCGCATATTGAAATTGT
>NW_012027186.1:0-1011 GCF_000956235.1 Wasmannia auropunctata
ATTTTTCATTTTTGTGTATAAGAAATATTTACCTCTAACAATTGGGAAGCAAATTGAGAAAAGTTATAATTGCGTGAGTTTGCAAGAAAGCCATGAGTCATGACAAAAACTGGTTTTGAAGGATCGAAAATATTGCAGGATTTATTTATTAGAACAAATTTGCCTTTAGGAATATCACTAAAAAATAAGAACGTAAGTAGTGCGAGAAATATATTAATTAAATGTCTATTTACATGAGTGTTTTATCTTGTGTATAAAACTATCGAGACTGATGTAACACCAAAAACACAAGAACTTGACGGATCGTCTGTAAAATTGTCTATATTATTGAAAATGCATAATTCGTTTATGTTAATATAAACACATATGTTGCGTAAGAAAAATTGAATATGTAATAAAGAGCAACGGTCCAAAACGAGTTATGCGAAAGAAATTATTGACGGTCCATAGTATATGAAAATTTGACAAATATCATAATAAGCAATCAATTTGCTAAATATCTCTGTATAAAAGTTTATGTACTGACAACTAATATAAATTATTTAATTTTGTGTTTTTTTTTATAAATGTTAGAAAAACGGAAATAGCTTCACAGAAAAACGGACTATTTTTTTTCCACGTAAGCATCGATACACGTACCAAAAATTATTTAAGAGTGGTCACGCCGCACTGGCGATCGGATTAATTACGCTTCATTTGTAAAAGAGAAGACGTACATAATCTAATCCTCGTTGTGAAATCCGATTATACTTGCGAACAAAAAACATATTGTTAATAGGAAAACTGCTACCTCCGCGTGCGAAATCCAAATGTATCCTTCATCAATCCTTAAAAAATATTATGTGAAATCGATGCTTCTGTGGAAAAAAGATAGTCCATTTTTCTGTGAAGCTATTTCCGTTTTTCTAACATTTATAAAAAAAACACAAAATTAAATAATTTATATTAGTTGTCAGTAAACTTTTATACGGAGATATTTAACAAATTGATTGCTTATTATATTTGTCAAAT
>NW_012027186.1:6186-8511 GCF_000956235.1 Wasmannia auropunctata
AGACCAATTGCTTACGCCAGCAGAATTCTAAATAAGGCTGAGCGTAATTATAACACGATGGAATTATAACAATACGAAAAAGAATTACTGGTCATAGTATGGGCTATAAAATATTTCAGATTATATTTATATGGTATAAAGTTTAAAATTATCATTGATTATAAACCTTTAGTATGGTTGTTCAGTATGAATGATCCAGGCTCCAGATTGATAAGATGGAGGCTGAAACTAGAAGAGTATGATTATGAAATCATACATTGATCTGGAAAAAGGAACATAAACGCGGACGCGTTAAGCCGCAATCCGATCGTAGAAGAAGCAATAATTAATAATTTAGATTCGACTACTCCGACATATACCGAAGAAGAGAAGCGACAAATATTATTCGAGTACCATAACGCACCTTTAGAAGGGCATCAAGGGGTAACACGAACGTTGAACAGACTAAAATTAAAGCTTGATTGGCCAGATATTGCTATGTGGAAGAGTATATCACCAAATGCGAGTACTTGTTGTAAGTCTCGCTGTGCGTTATTTACAATGTCACACTTAGTAATAAGCAGGTCACTGTTGCAATCTAATATTGCAACGGTGACCCATACTAATTGAGGACGCCGACGCAGGACTTCGGCAACCTCAATACGCGTCCTCCAAAAACTGCGGCAGTCGCAATTAAGCAATAATTGCAACTGCTGAGCAGTGCAGTGGCCCACTTGAGACGGGATAAAACCCGCCGTCCAGCGGACCACTGCGAAGTTCACTTCTAAGCATTAACGCATAACGTTACGCTGTCGGTTCGCGTACCGACGTACGCGAGTGTAAGTAAGTACGAGTCAAGAATAAAGTTTAATAATTAAAAATGATTCGTTTCTTCAACCAACTCCACGAGTCCCTCCCGTTACGAGTCGTAACAGGATTAAACTCTTGATCTAATATGCTACGGAAATTGCTACAAGTACTTTTATTTATACGTGTCAGGTCGCACGTTTTTTTCTGTTTGCCTTATACCTCGCTCGAGTTGTTTTATTCTTTTAGTCACACGGTCATATCAGTTTTGATTACTAATTTCCAATGGCCTTTTACAGGGTGCATTCTTCCGATTTTTTCAAAGTAAATATCAGGACTCGCGGTAAATTTCTCAAGCTGATATGGCGCGTCATCATGGCTCACTTGTCCCTTTGCGGGGTTGCAAGAGTACAGGATTACTCTGTAACGTATACGATTTAATATTCTTAGTCAACGTTAAATATCTATATATAAGTTAAGGTGTAATGTTACAAAAAAAATTTGTGTAGCTCGCGAAACTCTACTCTGGGTCAAATTAAACGACGCAGCTTTTTTGATTTTGATTTCGGGCCGTGTAGTGAGGTAAGACATATTTTTTATTCAGTCTGCTTGTGCACAATGAGACACTTAGCCGCTTTCAAGAAAAATTTATTTAAGTGCGAGGCGGAGGATGACGGCGACGTATCCGGCATGTGGGGTGAACCCTTACCAGAGGTCGGTGATCGCGTACCCGTGTCGCGTGTGTGTCACGCCATTCGACGTTCGAGATCGCGATTGTGCCCGTGACGACGGGTGGAAATTAAACGAGAGAGAAAACCGTCGACGATCAACAAGAAGAAGACAGATGCTTTATCGAAGAAAATCCGCTTCTTGCATTCTGCATATAAGGAAAAAAAAAATATTTCTAAGAACACAGGAATACACACTCGGCGACTGTTCTTTGGACTGCTCTAGCTCAGTCATGGAGGCGATAGTGAAGTATAATTATGTGGCGCAGGAGGACGATGAGTTGACTGAAGAAAGGTGACATCATCACTGACAATGAGATCAAGATGATGCTCGGTGGATGGTGGGAGGGCACCCTGAGGAACAAGCGTGGGAGGAAGATTTGGAGTCGATCTTCTCTCTGTCCACTGTAATGTGGGAGGACGTTATGCGTGAGACGTCTGATTCATTGGGTAAGTGATATCTTTTAATTTTATCCTTCCATCACCCCTTTTTGTGTGTTTTTTTTTCATCCTTGTTTTATTTCTTGTCGTGGTGCTCTAAATATGGCGGAGGCCGAGTCTACGCCGGACCTAGCCGCCTTGCTTGTGCCCTCGGATGGCGAATCTGAAGAGGTCCCGAACGGCCAGGGTAATGTAGTGCCGATATCGGACGAGTTATTGGAGTATTTTCCGACTGATGAAGGCGAAAATAGTTTCATCGGAGAGTTAAGGGATCCTTCCGGGGATCCTGATCTTCCCGAAGGCGTGCATGTGTTTGAACGTCGTTTGGAATGAAACTCTAACGAGGATTCGTTATGAGGTGAATCTTTTT
>NW_012027187.1:0-496 GCF_000956235.1 Wasmannia auropunctata
TTTTTTTTTGTAGCGAAAGACGCGCGGCACCCGGTCGACCTTTAAGGATGTTTACTACGTACAGTCGTGGACACTTTTTTTTATTTAGGTTCTAATATATATTTAATGTACATAATATATATACAGGGCTGGGCATATTTCAAATACTTATATTTGAAATACAGTATTTGAAATACAATTTGTATTTTGTATTTCAAATACAATTTCAATCTATTTTGTATTTGAAATACTAAAAAAATTATTGATAAAAATTCTTGATAACCATTAAGAGTAACTTAAATTTTTCTCAGATCAAGTCATCGGAGTCAAATTTTATAAGCTCACATTAGTAAATAGATTTCTTGTGTGATTAATACAGGACTGTTAAAAAATGTAAGAGAATAAAACAATTTTTCTTTCTCTCTCTCTAAAAATGGAGAGGGGCCTGTTAAAGTGGGGAGTTTAATATTATATATTATTGTAATTGAAAGATTAAATTAAAAAGTATTTTGTATTA
>NW_012027187.1:5998-6380 GCF_000956235.1 Wasmannia auropunctata
TAGACTATATATTTATTCATTTAATAAATATATAAAAATTAACATTTATGTAAAAAAAAAACTACTATTTGAGTAAGAAAAATTACTCTGGTTGCATTTTTAATCTTAATCTCGTAGTTAAATTAATGTTCAAAATACATCAAGAATATTCTAAAGATGTTGTGGTATCTTTAGCCTGTTCCTATGATACATTTTGAACATTTCTATTGTGGGTAGAGACTGCCTTATAATTTAATTCTTTTATATTCTATATATTAGTGATACAATTTACAATAGTCTACATGGTTTACAAGTCTAAATTGTCTATACGCAACAAAAAGACCATGTAAACATCACGTAGATTTCACGTAAAATAATCCGTGTAGACGTAATCTTGAAATCT
>NW_012027187.1:8706-9259 GCF_000956235.1 Wasmannia auropunctata
TAATTTGTTTGTCTGAATTTGCATTTGGGAATGTATTATGTTATTAAATTTCTAAATTTATGTTGCTTTTAATAATATAAGTCACTTTTCTTGCAATATATATCTTCTAGACATTAAAATTTAGAATTGCATATTTTATACTGATCATGAAAAATTTTCCACTGTCGCGTCGTTTGGAAATCATGGAAAAGTCAGGGAATTTCAAAATTCATTTTTCTGATCCCCAAACAATGGAAAATTCAGTTATACCAAAGGAATCTTTTTTTTGTAATTTAATACATAACATCAAAGCAACAATATCATAGATGCTAATAATTGTTGGCCTGAATTTGAATTTGATTGTATTGTGTTATTAAACTTCTAAATTTATGTTGCTTCTAATAATACAAGTTCTTTTCTTGCAATATGTATCTTCTAAACATTAAAATTTAGAATTGTATATTTGATACTGATCATGACAAATTTTTCACTGTCTGGAAATCATGGAAAAGTCAGGGAATTTCAAAATTAATTTTTCTGATCCCCAAGCAACGGAAAATTCAGTTATACCAAA
>NW_012027187.1:12731-21520 GCF_000956235.1 Wasmannia auropunctata
CAGTAAAATTCCACGAGAATCCACGATTTTCAAGGGCAAAAATGAAATTCCCTGAGAATTCCAGATTTTCCCAGTACCTACCTTACATGAAATTTCTTGTCTGAAAATCAGGGAAAAGTCATGGAATTTTAGAATTCGAGAATTCGTGGCAACCCCCGTCTTACGATACTTGAGAATTGTAAAAATTAAGGTGCGAATACCGGATTGCAGATATCGATAATGTCGATCTGGTGATGGGCAAGATGATGGAACAGGGACCGGTTTTAATAATTAGCTTTCAATCTCAGCAAATCATGTGCGTGAGAAATTCGAAGAACAAGGTGATCGAGGGAGACCCCGAGAAAGTGATGCGCGTCAATTACGTCTGGGTGCTGTGCCGCGACCGAACGGAACTCAATCCCAAGGCCGCGTGGCGTTTGCTCGATCTCAGTGCCACGAGTTCGGAGCAGTTGGTATAGTGCGCGAACGAAAGAACGTACAGAGAACGCGGGCATAAACTGGATTATGTATTTTTTCAAGAGGAGTTCACACAGCCTCGGCTAAAAGTGAAATCGCGTCGCGCGATAGTGTCATTCATGTGCGTTGCGGTTATCATTAAAAAAAAAAAGTGACGAGCCGAACGTGACGGCAATTCTTCTAACGGTCGTGCTAGGATCACAAACTGATCGTCAAATCTAGCGTACGTAATGCACAGAGTGTCTCCTGTAAATTGGAATGTTTATTTATGTATACAAGATTTTCTCTAGCAACGCAATGCCTGTAAATCTTTAATCGTACGCGATGATCCCAAGTACATACACACGTTGCCAAGTTCACTTGCAAAATTATTATATTTGTAAATGCAATTCGAAATCACTCTTGCGTTACGATCGCATATAAGCTTGCGATATTATTTAAAAGTAGGGCACGATGATTAAAATAATCATCATGCGCGTAACGGAGGTATTGAGTAATTGCCATTTGATTGCGTTTTATCGATCAGCATTGTATACGTTTAACAAATTTTTCGTGCGTTATGTACAACTTTGGACGAAAAACACTGGATAATATTTAGAAGAATTTATATTGCGGATTGGCGAATATTAAAAATATCAATTTTCAATACAATAGTCACATCGTCAACCGTAACAAGACAATTTTTTACATAGACGATAAATAGAGGGGCAGTTGTATATTTTATTGGCGAGATGATTAAAGTGGTATTTTTTGAAATATTAAAATCAACAGCATAAAAAAAAAAGACAATTGGATGACACAGTTAGAGAAGATTGTCAGGAACTAAAAGATATTCCCATCATTCGAAATACGATATTGTAATTCTGTACAGTACGAGATGGATATACACCATCTGTTGTAGTTGGAGGCATATTCAAGTGCAACTGTAATGAAACCATATATATGTATGAATGTATATATGTATACAAGCCGATATTAACGAATGATTATAGTGTACAATGATTAAATTATAAAGAGAGAACTGTTGATTATTTTTTAAAGATTATTATACGAGTTTGAAGCCTGGATCGGTTTGAGTCGAGAGGAAATAAAATAATATCCTGCGAACAGAGAACGGGTGGTCCAGTATCATTTTCCTATTTTAAGATATAAAAGCCATCATCGCGCGATGGAAAAGCGAAATATTTACCACCATTAAGGGGGGCGTCTGGTTCAGGATGCTGAAAAATAGGTGATTTTCGCGAAATTTTTTAACAAAGAAAAGTAAACTTGATCTTTCCACAACTGTACGGATATTTTACTGGATACTTATATTATACAAAAAAAATTTTTAATTTAAAAAATTGAAAACGTCATGGCAAATAAGTGATTAAAACGCCTCGCTACTGGAGTTACAAAATGGCAGGCGAAATAGAGCCGGTAATTTCTGTCCGAAACAAAAAAACCGAAAACATTTTTAATTCGCAACACAAATATAATTGTATAGTCGATGAACTAAGAACACCTTTAAAAAAGTTAATTTAAACAATTTTTATTGCACAAAGTAAAAATTCTTTTTCTTAGTTCATTTAGGATGGTTGACAATAATTTAAATAAAGAGCTTTGAAGTCGATACGTCAAATAGTTCTTTTTCTATTTCGCCCGCCAATTTGTAACTCCAGTAGCGAGGCGTTTTAATCACTTGATTGCCATGACGTTTCTCAAGTTTTTTACATTAAAAAATTCTTTTGTATAATATAAGTATCCAGTAAAGTATCGGTACAGTTATGGAAAGATCGACTTTACTTTTCTTTGTTAAAAAAATTCGCGAAAATCACCTATTTCTCAGCGTCCTAAACCAGACGCTCTCTTTAAGAATAATGAATCTAGACTATATTTTTTTTTTTTTGTTAAATTCATACTCGTGACAGACATACTGTGTTCAACGCAGTTAATGTTGTGAATTAAAGACTCTGTAATCAACGCGTGCTGCCGTTCATGCTCGCTTCGATCTGAGCTTGCTCGCGAACGCGGGACTCTGCGGCTCGGTCAGCTGTTTCGTCGCTTTCACAATGACCGGCGGTTTGTACACCGGCATCGGCCTGGCCTTGGTCTCCGCCTGCTTGCGCAGTCTCGTCTGCATCGCTCTCTCGGACTCGATTCTCCTCCTCTCCGCCTCCTGGCGCTTCGCCTCCTGCTCCATTTCCTTGCGCCTCAGCTTCTCGTCGAACTCTTGCCGCTCCTTCGCACGTTTGTCGGTGTTCAATTCCAACGGATAGGCCTTCAACGGCGGCGCTTTCTGTTTGTCGAGGGCGCAGCCAACGGCGCTCTTCGCCTTCTGCATCACGCTCTTCCTCTCCGTCTTGAGAGAATTGACATTCGGCTCCTTGTTCTCCTGATCGTCCTCCGTCCGCCGTTCGTTCGCGACATTCGTATTCTTGTGATCCTTCGCCAGGAGATGCTCCTTGGACCTACCGCGGACCATCACGGGTTTGAAGATCGGCGCGGGATTCGCGCGGAACACGCGCGCCCGCTTATTCTCCTCCAGCACCTGCTTCACCAGCTGCTCCTTCCGCTCGAACAGCCTCTTCACGTTATCGTCGAAGCTGAATGGGCACGGTTGGACCGGTTTCTTCGTCGCCTGCTGCTGCTGCTGCTGCTTGCCGCCCGGTGTCGGCGGCTTCGAGAAATTCGGCACCGGCCTGGCGTGGAACTCCGCCTTCGACGTGCCGGCCGCCTCCTGCAGACTCTTCAGCCGCTGCTCCTTCCTCAACCGCAGATCCCTGTTGCGCGCCTCGAAGCTAAACGGCACGATGCGCGTCACGTTCTTCGACGCGCCGGTGTCCTTCGGCACGCCGAAGAACGTTATCTCCTCGCGTTCCACGATGATACCCGCGGGATCGGTCACCACCACCTTCGTGACCACGTTCCTCGGGGCGGACGACGACACTCTGTCGCGATGCGACGGCGGCGGGCTTCTAGGCTGGAGCGAGCTCTTCGCGGTGGCGCAAGCCTTCTCGCCTCCGGATTCCGTTGCGGAAGATGCCGCCGCCGTTGGCTTCCTCGCCAGGCTGACGTTGCTCCTCGTCAATCGTGATCCTCGCAGCACGCAGGGCGGTATCGGATTGGCCTTTATCTGATACTTCCTCATCTCCTCCACCTCCAGTTTCTCGCGTTCCTCTCGGCTCAGCACGGTGACGGGACGCGCTCGGTTCTTCGATATGAGCGCCGGCGAGACCGGCACGGTCGGCTTCAGACGACTCTGCGTCAACCTGGACACGTTGAGCGGCATGCTCGCGTTACCCGCCTTGTTGCTCCTGGTGCGGAAACGCTCGGGCGTTTCGGTCTGGAAGCGCGACACCGCCTCCGCTAGGCTGACGTACTTCTTGTTGGCCTGCGACACTCTGCGCTTCTGCAAGCTTCGCCTGTGGTTGTGCCAGGTGAGAACCGAGTGCTTGCTCGAGGAGAGCTGCGCTCGACCGCCCCTCTCGACCGCGGCGTCCACGTCGTCCTGACTGTCCTCTTCCTTGGCCTCTCTATTGCCGTCCGTCGATTCCTCCGACTTATCTTGCGGCTCCTTGTAATCTTCCCTCTCCTCATGTTCCTTGCTGTCTATCTCGTTACACTTCTCAATGTCCTTTTCACGCTTCTTGTTGTCTTCCTCCTCGTCGCCTCGCTTCTCTTCCTCATCATTGGTGTCCGCTGGATCGTTCGATTTCTTGGAAGCGTCGTTCTCCGAGCAATTTTCATTCTGCTTGAACGGAGCGTCCTGACCGACCGGCGTTTCCTTCGCGTTTGCAGACGTGTCGTTACCCGGCATGCGGATGCTCTTGCTAACTTTCACGGATCTCGGTGCGGAATCCTGGCCAGACGGGATGTATTTATTTGGCGCACTGCGACTGCCGATGGATCTGGTCGATTTCGCGATTTTCGACGTGTTCGGCGTCTTGAAGACATCCTTCGACTCCTGGGCGGTCTTGTTCATCGCTTCTCGAGCCTTAAGCGGTTTCCTACAGAGCTCCAGTTTCCTCACCGCGTCGCTGAACACTTGGTCGTAAGTGGTCTCCGCGATCACCTCCTTGTTATTTTTCGGGGACACCACCTTGATGGGGGTGCTCTTTATAACGTCCAAGTCCGCCTGTGCGGGGCACACGACGCACGTCTTGGCCGCGGGCTGAATATTCTCCGCGTTCTCGGACGTGGAGTCGCAGAAGTTCTCCGCACGCTCGTGCACCACGTGCGTCTTGTCGAAGAAATCCGGCAACCGCAACGGACTGCAGGTCTCGGTGAAGTCTATCCATTGTGGCGCATGCAGATCAAGATAATCCCCCATCGTGTCAGTCGAAGCAGAATGTATAAGGTACACGCGAAATATACTGGTATCAAGTCATAAAGAGAGAAAGAATCCCGCTGTGCTACGTCAAAACACGAATGCCATCCAACAGTAGGCTAATGATAGTCTGCAACATAAAAATTTCAAACCTTTACAAGTCATATCTCGGCGATAAAAAGCATTATTCAGAATTAAAAATAACAACAGAAATCGTATTTTATTTAAGCGTACAACTTCTACCTTTTTTTTCTAATTAAATAATATAAATAAATAAATTAAATTAATTATAATTATCTTTGCATTTTAATCATCCTCAAGCTACGACGATTAACATAACAATTCAAGTAAACGCGAGATCGGATATGTTAGTGTTGGAAAAACATAATGTAGATAAAAAATAAATTATAAAATAGGACTAATGACCAAGATTAACAAGTGACAATGTTTATTATAATATTATTGTAAGAAACACAATATAACTAGTTTTGACCTACAGGATGGTTCTTCAAAATGGGGTGGTAATTTAGAGATGTAAAAAAAAAACGTATTTTTTTCTAATAGAAAAAAAAAACATTAGAAAAGTGTTTTATTTCATTGAAAAAATACAAATTTGTTTTTTTTCTATTTACATCTCTAGGTGGTATAAATAATTCTATCGTTAGACAAGATGACTGCCCTGCAGATCAAACGCTTCCAATTGCAATCAGTTATGTCACGTTTGCTTCTTAATATTATAATAAGTTGTCACCTAACGTGGCTCATTAGTCCCATTTGTATTTAATTTTTAATTGTAATCTGGTGAGTCTATACGCTTTAATTTGTTAATTTATATATATAGTATATCAAAACACACAAGAACTGGACAGTAGTTATTTTGAGGCACGTTTCAATCTTATAGTTTACATAAAGTTTTAAATTATTAAAAATCTAAGAAGCAATGTTTACTTGTAAAGATAAATAGTATAACAAGCCAAATAGCCTGGTTTATTAATCTCGTTTGTATTTATCTCTAATTTATAATCTTGTGAATCTATATATCCTTTAATTCATAAATTTCGAACCACACAAGAACTTGACAATTATTTTGAGACTCGTTTCAATTTTATCGTTTACATAGTACATACATAAAGTTTTAACATGTTATAAATTTAAGAAACAATCTCTATACTTTTCAAGATGTATAATACAGCCAAATAGCCTCGCTCATTGGTCTCGTTTGCATTTATCTCTAATTTATAATCTTGTGAATCTATATCTTAAAACATATACTACATAAATAAAAAAAAAGATATACAATATATAAGTAAAATATATTAATATATGTTCTAAGATCTATATCTTTTAATTCGTTAATTTCAAACCACACAAGAACTTGACAATAATTTTGAGACTTTGTTTCAATTTTATTGTTTATATACATAAAGTTTCAAATTGTTATGAATTTAAGAAGTGATTTTTGTACTTAAAAAAAAAAGGCATCTATTCTATTAGTCATCACTCAGAAAAATTAGTAATTAGTTCTTGCAAATTCAACATTGTCGTAGCAGGATCAAAATAAAGGGTTAATACCAGCTAGTACGACATACTTGCATGTAACTTACGTTTGTTATTTACGCCTATCGTCCCACGCAAACAGCTCTCCGTCGAAAGAGAATTCAAATGTGGCACTTCTCTTCACTTCTTCCTGCAAACACCTTATAGTTAACATAAAGTTTTAAATTATTATAAATCTAAAAAGCAATCTTTATACCGGTAAAGATAAATAGTATGGTCCGACTTATTAGTCTCATTTGTATTTAGCTTTGACTTACAATATTGCGAATCTATATTCTTTAATTTATTAATTTAAAATTACATAGTAAATCAAAACAAACAAGAACTTGACAATTATTTTGAGACACGTTTCAATCTTGTTTAGATACACAAAAGTTTTAAATTGTTATAAATATAAGAATAGATCTTGTAAAAGAAATGGAAAGGAATTTGTCATTTCTTCATCTAGCCGAGAGACTAGTAGATTGTTCCTCGACGTAAATGTTGAATCTGAAAAGTTCCCTGCACGAAAAGATATCGAGGAAGATAACAAAATTAAAAATGTCATGTAATAATTCGAAAATACTGCTTGCTCGTCCCTTGAAAACAACCAAATAAAAATAGCATTGTTTTAAAAACGCGAGAAATATCTGCGACTGAGAGAACAGCTCTCTATTCTATTGGTCATCATTTAGGAGAAATTGCTAGATCTTGCAGATTCAACATCGTCGTTGCAGGATCAAAATAAAGGGCTAGTACAACGTACTTGTGTGTAACTTACGTTTGTTATTTACTGTCGTCTCTCGTCCCACACAAACAGCTCTGTTGAGAGAGAACTCAAATGCACTACTTCTCTTCGCTTTTTCCTGCAAACAGCTTATAGTTAACATAAAGTTTTAAATTATTATAAATCTAAGAAGCAATCTTTATACCGGTAAAGATAAATAGTATGGTCCGACTTATTAGTCTCATTTGTATTTAGTTTTGACTTACAATATTGCAAATCTATATTCTTTAATTTATTAATTTAAAATTACATAGTAAATCAAAACACACAAGAACTTGACAATTATTTTGAGACACGTTTCAATCTTATTGTTTAGATACACAAAGTTCTAAATTGTTATGAATATAAGAATAGATCTTGTAAAAGAAATGAAAAGGAATTTGTCATTTCTTCGTCTAGCCGAGAGACTAGTAGATTGTTCCTCGACATCAATGTTGAATCTGAGAAGTTCCCTGTACGAAAAGATATCCAGGAAGGTAACAAAATTAAAAATCATGTAATAATACAACTTGTTCGTCCCTTAAAACAGATAAAAATAAATAGAAATAGCATGGTTTTAAAAACACGAGAAATATCTGAGAGAACAGCTCTCTGTTCTATTGGTCATCATTTACGAGAAATTGCTAAATCTTGCAGATTCAACATCATTCAACATTGTCGTTGCAGGATCAAAATAAAGGGCTAGTACGGCGTACTTGCGTGTAACTTACGTTTGTTGTTTACGTCCCTCGTCTCGCGCAAACAGCCCTCCGTCGAGAGAGAACTCAAATGCGCCACTTCTCCTCGCTTCTTCCAGCGATATCTCTTATCCTCAGCTTTTATCTCCTTAAAATCCTTTGCACTCGACACACAATTAACCCTTCGAAAAGGCGGGAATGTCAGCGAACGTCTCGGCGTTCCGCGAGCGGTGCCAACGACGGATTGGACGTCTGTACGTTGCACACACGTTCAAGTTTGAATCTTTCGGTGCTTCGTCCGGATTGGCTGGCGTTGTTGCTAGCCAGCACGATGCAAGTAGATGCCTGGCCGGGTACGAAGTTTCGCGCACGCGCGTCGCGAGCGCCGATGGTCCAGCTGGAGTAAAAAGAATTAACACCGCGGAGAATATTTTTGTCTTTCTCTGACTGTTTCTAAAAAAAAATTACAAGTACAAATTTCAATACTGGGGTGGCATTCCAAAACGATGCTTCCGAGGAAAATTCTACTAAAATATATAGTATATATACGAAAACTATATAGATTACAGTTTTTAAATAAAATTTTCCTCGAAAGCAATTCGTTTTGGAATATAGCCTAGATATTCATATTTCGTCCTTTCGTTCCGCCTCTTTCCGTTTATTTGCCGAAAACTCACCGGAAAATTGTAATTTATTTCAATTAGCTGCCCCGAATGTAGGATGAATATGCGTTTTCATGAAGCGAAAACATTAAATCTCAAAAATCCCTATGTCGATATATTCTATGCCTGTAACGAAATTCCTGCCAGTGGAAACTTCAAATCATTAATTTCCACGCAACTTAATCCACAGGACTTTGAAAAAATTAGCAGCAGCAAATTATTATACATAATATAAGAAACGCGAAAATTAATAAATTACAACAGAGGGAATTGTAAATTATTGAATTTATAATTTCATTGCACACGCAACACTATATATAAATTGCATTAATTAATGTATCGTCAGTGAAAATTTCAAGTCA
>NW_012027187.1:21676-22513 GCF_000956235.1 Wasmannia auropunctata
TATGTGCTGTTATGTAAAATTAATTGATATTTAATAAAACTTAATGATTATAAGATGTGCGTAAGCGTATACACACAGTATTTAAACACAAAATCGTAGTTAATTCTTTTCACATTTCTTTTAAACATTGTTACAACATTATTAAAATAATGTTGCAAATCTATATTTTAACAATGTTTCTGAAGCATTGCATTGCAATATGCAATGTTGCAACTTTGCTGCAATATTGCTGCAAACTTCTGTGCTGTATGGGCTCTCTCTAAGGCAAACAGATGCTCGTCCTGCACGCCCGGTGCTATCGCGCGCATCGCGGACGTCAGTTTGTAGAGGTATTCCACGTTGGAGCCGCTGACGCCGCGCGAGACAATTATGTGCCTCGCGATGGCGAAATTTGGATTATCTTCTTCGCCTATGGCCACGTTCAGCAGACAATCAGTGAGCGCCCAGTGATTCTTGCGATTAATTCCCTCAGATCCGCATATCACTGCGTGGAGGTAACGCGCTACATAAACAATAAATATTATATTACTATATTAGCCAGGCTAATTGATAATAATTACTTATTTTGCTTTTAAATTTGTATGATAATACACAATATTTTAAAACCACAACGCAGATCGCACAAGTATTTAATTAATCAATTTTTAAATCATATAATAGATGAATAAAAATTAAAACTTTTGTTAAAAAGTTAAGTTGTTAGTCTTCCTACTTCGCATGAAATCCATGTATTTGCTAGAAAATGGCGTTACAAAAATAAAACATGGAAGAATCTTTTCAATTTGTATAATATAAAAAATTAATTTACTTACATATTACATTAGATCTAATTGTAGC
>NW_012027187.1:22533-23339 GCF_000956235.1 Wasmannia auropunctata
TTTACATACGTAAAGTTTCAACTTGTTACCAACATAAGAAGTGATTTTTATACTTGTAAAATAAATGGCATCTATTCTATTAGTCATCATTAGGAAAAATTAGTAATTGGTTCTTGCAGATTCAACATTGTCGTTGCGGGATCAAAATAAAGGATTAATACCAGCTAGTACGACGTATTTGCATGTAACTTACGTTTGTTGTTTACGTCTCTCGTCTCGCGCAAACAGCCCTCCGTCGAGAGAGAACTCAGATGCGTCACTTCTCTTCGCTTCTTCCTGCAAACACCTTATAGTTTACATAAAGTTTTAAATTATTATAAATCTAAGAAAACAATCTTTACGCTCGTAAAGATATTCATATATAGTACGGTCAAATAGCCTGGCTTACTAGTCTCATTTATCATTTGATTTAAAATCTTATAAATCTATACCTTTTAATTAGTTAATTTATAATTACATAGTAAATCGAAACACACAAGAACTTGACAATTATTTTGAGACGCGTTTCAATGTTATTGTTTACATACGTAAAGTTTCAACTTGTTATCAACATAAGTGATTTTTATACTTGTAAAATAAATGGCATCTATTCTATTAGTCATCATTAGGAAAAATTAGTAATTGGTTCTTGCAGATTCAACATTGTCGTTGCGGGATCAAAATAAAGGATTAATACCAGCTAGTACGACGTATTTGCATGTAACTTACGTTTGTTGTTTACGTCTCTCGTCTCGCGCAAACAGCCCTCCGTCGAGAGAGAACTCAGATGCGTCACTTCTCTTCGCTTCTTCCAGCGATATCTCTTA
>NW_012027187.1:23360-24895 GCF_000956235.1 Wasmannia auropunctata
AACTTTGCGCCGACTCGTCCTTATGGCGTTTGGACGGATAGAATTGAGAATTCGCCGCTGTATGACCGTCTAAAGCCTTTTCGGCGTCGAGTTGTTCCTCTTCGTCTTCTGGATGGACTGCAATTCGTCGTGGGTCCTTCTAAAGAAATCAGGAAGGTTTTGTGTTGTAGTGTCTTCGTCGCTGCTGGACTGTGGAAAAATATGTATTCTTTGTCTTTGACGATCGATCCCGGGAACGTTTTCGTCGTTATCGGCCACGATTACGCTTTGTGATGCACTGGTGGAAGCCACATCACAAATTGGCTGTTGACCTTCGTGGATTATCAGGTCACGTCTCACAGCTTTCAATCGATCAAACCGCTCATCGTCTTTCGGTACTGGCGAGTCGACGCTCCTCCGATCTTCGATACGCTCTTTGCGTTTGATGATCTTTTTCGCGCGTATCGTCTTCACAAACTTGCGCGATCTTTTCGGTGGCTTCGCGGTGGCTTCCTCGTTGATTGCAGATGTGCTCGGTCCACCCGGACACGACGTAGATGTAGTCGCAGTTCGACGCTCCTGATCGTACGCTGTGCTCGACAACGAGCTACTTTGATTTATCGCCTTCAAATCAATGTCCGACTGTGATCTCGCATTCTTCTCATGGCTCTCCTTCGCGCGTCTTCTGGTGTTGTATTTCAATTTTTTCGCGTCGGAATCGATCTCTATTACCTTGCCAATCTGCTTCGCCCCTGTTCTTTTTTTGGACGGCTTTTCTTGGCTGGATCCTACAGCGTTCAGATAAGCTTGTCGCCGGCGACGGTGCTGATAATAGAGAGCTGATTTTATTCGTTCGTATTCTTTAAATTTTGTTGTATCGACACGGTCTGCCCAGCGGCTGCAGACCGTGTCGAATATTTCTTTCGACGATTTCGTACATTTCGTCTCTTGAATTAATTTAATCATATCTTGTCTCATTTTTGCAATTTGAATACTATCAGGCTGCTCCACATGATTGTGTTGACATTGCAATACATATGAATTTCCTTCTTTTCTTAATCGTCCGTAGCATTTCTTTGATTTTCTTTTGCAACAAAAAAAGATATTTGGGTTTCTATAATCCGCATGGTACATATAGTTGTCGTACATAAATAGTTTTGAACCATGTTTTTTCCCTGGTATCATCTCCATCTGGAAATATAACAAATATTGATATGTTTATTTTATATAAAGTAAAAACGTTATACTTTACAATAACAATATATTTAGAATTATAAAAGGCTTAAAATTTTAGTAATAATAAAGAATGTAAACAAAAAAACAGATTAATTAATTAATCTCAAAAATGAAATCTCTTTAAATGAATTATGCAAATATATCATAAACTGATTAATGACAGTGAAATACAATTCAATATAAATATGACACCATCGATCAAAAACAATAATAAAAGTTGGTTATAAAAATTTACTCTTAAATATATAAAATATAGTGTAAAATTTTGACCGAGCCAAATGAAATAAAAATCTCTCCCTCTTTTTAAAACCTCTTTTTAT
>NW_012027187.1:24915-25589 GCF_000956235.1 Wasmannia auropunctata
AAAAAATTAGCAGCAGCAAATTATTATACATAATATAAGAAACGCGAAAATTAATAAATTACAACAGAGGGAATTGTAAATTATTGAATTTATAATTTCATTGCACACGCAACACTATATATAAATTGCATTAATTAATGTATCGTCAGTGAAAATTTCAAGTCATTATTAATAAAAATTGCGGTTTTATGCGAAAATATGGATTTATTTGATAAATAAAATATTTCTAGTATTTAGAAATACAATTGCGTTCACAACTGTACGGAAATATTATCGTCTGCTCCACCATTACTTCGGACAGTGCAAAAAAGTTTTTATTTTCTTTTAATTTCACGACCAATTGCACCCAACAATCTCGTCATTTCGCTAATTTTAATCAAAATCTCTCAGTAAAAACAATTTAATTCAGTTAAATTCAGATTAGAGTAAAATAATTATTACAGTTTGCTACACAAACACAAAAAAATCAAGTTAAATTTTAATCAGTTTTTCTAAATAGAAGGAAGAGAGAGAGAGAGAGAGAGAGAGAAAGAATCAAATCAACTAAATTACTCAACGTGTCCGTCACGCAGCTACAATTGGCCATACTTTCTTAATTCAAATACATCAGTTGTGTTTTTATAAAAATTGATCCAAATCCAACGACTCCTCCCGCTCCAATTCTCTCACGGCTC
>NW_012027187.1:25609-26812 GCF_000956235.1 Wasmannia auropunctata
TACGAAATTGATCTTATTTTCCTTACTATTATGTATTCTTATTTCATTTGGCTCGGTCAAAAATTTTACACTATATTTTATATATTTAAGAGTAAATTTTTATAACCAACTTTTATTATTGTTTTTAATCGATGGTGTCATATTTATATTGAATTGTATTTCACTGTCATTAATCAGTTTATGATATATTTGCATTCATTTAAATTGAGATTAATTAATTAATCTGTTTTTTTGTTCACATTCTTTATTATTACTAAAATTTTAAGCCTTTTATAATTCTAAATATATTGTTATATTAAGTGAACATAAGAAAAAAGTTCACGTATTTTAAGTGATTTCGAAAAAAGATGAATTCAACGTTCCCGGTGTGCATCCCAAATCGCTCAAAATACATGTTCTTCTTAAACACAAAATGGACTGTATTAAAGTTATTAATTTAATAGCGTTTTCTCAACTGCAGAATTAAATCTGAAGTCAATGACGAGAACATATGTGACATTGTTTAGAGATTGAACTAAAATTTATAGAAAAACATAATTAAAGAACTGAATTAGTAATTTCAGTTAATTTATCTGTTAATTCATTGAAATTATCTAGATCTCGATATGTGAATGCTGTTATGTACGAGAGTCGTAAATAACTTGAAAAATATGCTATTAAATAAGTATTTCAAATAAGTTATATGTGATCTGAAAAAGGGCAAATGATAAAGTAAATTTAAAAAAAAAAGTTCCTCATATGAAGATCATTATCCCTTTTTTAATCGGAATATAATTATTTTTTATATTCTTTTGAGAATTATTTTACATATTACAGAATAGCTTAGTATTAATACAATACAGCTTGTTCGTCCCTTAAAAACAATTAAATAAAAACAGCATTGTTTTAAAAACGCGAAAAATTTCTGCGATTGAGAGAACAGCTCCCTGTTCTATTGGTAATCATTTTAGAGAAATTGCTAGATCTTGCGGATTCAACGTCATTCAACATTGTCGTTGCAGGATCAAAATGAAGGACTAGTACGACATACTTGAGTGTAACTTACGTTTGTTGTTTACGTCTTTCGTCTCACGCAAACAGCCCTTCGTCGAGAGAGAACTCAAATGTGCCACTTCTCTTCACTTCTTCCTGCAAACACCTTATAGTTTACATAAAGTTTTAAATTATTATAAATCTAAGAAAACAGATCGGAAGAGCACACGT
>NW_012027187.1:31101-32455 GCF_000956235.1 Wasmannia auropunctata
GGTGGTTTTATCACTCAACGCCAACTCGATGTAGTGTGACGTTGTCACATAAACGTCACACAATCGCATATGTACAGTCTATGCAAATGTTTTTAATGAATTATTAGTCATGTGGAGAGACTAACTTTTGACTGGGACTTGCTCGATAAAATCACCTTAAAATGTTAGATTATAATAGGTAAAAATATTTTGTAAATTATTAATTTTTTGATATTAATCTTTACATGCAGATTATTTGTAAGACTCGATTTGCGAGTGAAAAAGAAAATATAAAAGTCTTTAAAAAAAACTTTATTTGAAGAAACATAGAATTATATATTTTGAGATCATCCTTACAAAAAAATAAATTTGTACAAAGATAGATATACCAATCAATTTTTTTCTATTATTTTTTATCTTCAAAGAAACATGAACTGCAACACTTCTAATTGAGAGACTCACTGCTAACGATTTTATAGATAATAATGTATAAATAATATATTGAAATAGTTTAAATACACGATAATAGATCATGAAACATTATGTGTATATCGTCGCATTCACAGAAAAATGGTGTACATTTCAAAATTAGCATTTCAATAAGTATGTTTTAAATTTTGAATTGTTAACATGTTTATCGATTTACTTTTTTTTTTAAAGAAAAAGGATAATTACAAATACATTTTGAATGGTTTTCCATGACTACTTCAGTCGCGACATTATTCCTTCACGGTACACACGGCCGGTGACACGGGGACAATAACGTTTATACCCGGGTGATACCCGATTGACCACGTCCCGATTGACCACCAGCCACTCACAGCGCTTGAACAGTGGAAAATCTCTAGGCACCGGCCGCTGTGAGTGGCTGTGGTCAATCGGGACGTGGTCAAACGGGACGCTCCCCACAGTGTCTAGAGATTTTCCACTGTTGAAGCGCTGTGAGTGGCTGGTGGTCAATCGGGTATCACCCAAAAGAATTAATATCTCGGAGAATATTTTTGTCTTTCTCTGACTGTTTCTAAAAAAAAAATTACAAGTACAAATTTCAATACTGGGGTGGCATTCCAAAACGATGCTCCCGAGGAAAATTCTACTAAAATGTTGTTCGGGAGTCGACCGCGGGCGCGCGGGACATTTGGAGGTTGCGCGCCGCTCCGGGACGGGCTCGAGCATGTGCCTTTCACGTGATCGGACCTGCTCCGCGGCCACGGCGGTGCGTCAGCCCTCGGTTGCAGAAAAACAATCAGCCGCGTTAAAAATTCCACCGAATTCCTTCTCGAAGGCTCGAACAAACAACTCGAGCAAACAACTCTAACAAACAGGAAGTGCCCTTCGGTCACGCCACAAATTCGAGTCTTCGAGAGGGAGAGCT
>NW_012027188.1:0-308 GCF_000956235.1 Wasmannia auropunctata
TTGTCCCCGTAGATATCGCACCAAGTTCCCTCGGCGGCCGAAGATTACCAAAACTGTCGAAATATATAGCACGATTGCCCCTCTTTGCATATGCCACCCAATGAGTACCGAGTCCCTCAGCATTGTCCAAATTCACGATACCGCTCTCATTTCGACATACTCCTCCCGTTGGTAAAGTGGTTCGCATGAAAATACCTCTGAAATATGGAATATGCATACGTTCAGCCAATTGTTGCAGTTATATATTGGTAGTTGCGCCTGTTGGAAATTTTAACGTTTTTTTTTTTGGAGTTTTTTTTCCGCATCGA
>NW_012027188.1:12747-13353 GCF_000956235.1 Wasmannia auropunctata
TGCTTTTCCCTTTAATTTTGTACAAATTAGGGCTTCCAAAAATGAATTTTCGTCCGTCGGATGAATGTTTTTCATCGCGTAGGAAGCGGCTTCCAAAAATTCATGCACGCGATCCCGCGAGCTACCGTCGATTTCTGGCACTAGCTTTCGCGCCTCAATCAGGCTCATGAAATTATGAGTTCGTCCCGGTTGGTTACGGATATCGTTCTGCGATCTCGAAATATTCAGCGCGGAACTACTGTGATCTCGCACCGAATAGTTACGAGTGTCATCTAGAGGCCTTGATGTATCTAATGCGAAGCTTTGGTCGTATGTTTCGCGGCGTCGATCGCGGTGCCCATCACGTTGGTTCATCATGAGCTCATTCACTTGAGTTCTCATTTCACGCATTTCTCGCATCAGCTCTACCAGATTATCCGTTTCATTGACGGAATTGAATCCGCGAGTTGTCCGTGCGTTATCTTGCGCACCGGCTGCCCCGCTTAAATTAGTCATGCCGTCGCCAGTGCTTAAGCTGGCTATTTCGTCACTGAAGGTGACGCGGCGAGTTGTTCGAGCATTTTCCGTTTGCCCATTTAAATCATATGAGTGCGGTTTTCCGTCTTC
>NW_012027188.1:20070-21633 GCF_000956235.1 Wasmannia auropunctata
TTATGGTATTACTATTCATAAAAGTCAAGGATTGAGCTTGCAAAATGCTATTATGGATATAGGCAACTCTATATTTAGTTATGGTCAAGTATATGTTGCATTATCTCGAGTAACATCTCTGAGTGGATTGCATTTAATTAATTATGATCCTTCATCTGTATTTGCTAGTGAAAATGCAATTACGGAATATAATCGGTTAAAACGAATACATAATCCAGAATCACAAATGCTTACTATTTCGAAAGAACGTTATTGTAAAATTAAAGATATTCCGTGGACATTGTCGAAAACAATTACTTCTGTTCAAGAGTCAGATCAAAAGGCTCTATTAAAAAGTACTGTTTGGGATATACATGGTTTTCAAAATATAGACAAAGTTTCATGCTATGCAAATGTAATATTACAATGTTTATTACATTTACACAGTGTTAGAAAATATTTGTTAAATCAAAATGAACTAGATGTTTTTAATTTATTTGCGCATAAATATGAACGAATGAATAATTTAAGTACCTTTAAAATACGGCAATCTTTAGGAGAATATTTTTCGATTGCTGTTAAACGAGATGCATTCGAATTTCTTACAGCTCTTTGCACAAAATATAAATATATAAAAAATATGACAGAGCATCAAATTACTTATACTGATCGATGTAATTCGTGTGGTTATACAAAAGTTAATTCTTGTTATATCTGTCTTTCAATTTCTATTAAAAATTTGGAGAAGAAAAGTTATAACCTGAATGATTTATTAAATACATTTTTATCACATTGGTATCAGTCGTTTGGTCAGTCATGTGAACATTGTGGAAGAAATGACGGATTAGTTAAAAATGAATTAGTTTCCACAAAAGAGATATTTATAATTCATTTAAAATTATTTTTTTCAGAGGATGATAAATTATAGTAAAGATACCACAAAAATTTAGTTTAAATGCTGTCCCGACAAGTAAAATACTAATTGGTGAACAAACATATGTAGGAAGCGAATATTCCAGACGGCATCGCGACGCGATATTGTAACGAAGCGAGAAAAAGAAAAGCGAGCGAAAGGACGAACTTCTTTTGTCACCGAGCGTTCGGACCGAGATGTGAGCGCGATTCACGAGAGTTCAGTTCAGTTCGGTTGACGACAGGCGAGTCGAACAGACGCGACGTTCTTCTATCACTTTTTTTAATATACATATCTTCTACCATCCGATATCTCCATAACACTAACCGCCTTTCCCATATCCTAATTAATTTCATCTTACACATATAAAGTTATGAATGCGATATTTCATCATGATTTATGCATCGAAGAAGGCCATTATACAAGTATGTGTAGAGAAGGAACATCTAGCACTTGGATTGAAATTGATGATGCAACAGTTACAAAAAAACAATGGTCTAAAGATGCTAAAAATATTTATATTTTATTTTTACAAAAAATGTCTAATAAACATGTATATTAAGCAACATATTGCATTAATGCAAGTAGATGTATAAGGCCGGTTCTAACTAGGGAGCTCCGAGAGGGGGTGAGGGGCAGGGGGGTCCGCGGGGGGTCCGCGGGGAGGGGAA
>NW_012027189.1:0-1959 GCF_000956235.1 Wasmannia auropunctata
TTTTAATTTGAATTTTTTGGTTAGATTTGGCCATAGAATTCGAAAATTCTCAGGAAAAAGGCAACAGAAGCATTTCTGCGCTCTAGTTCTGAATAAATGATAACATTCCTGCACAATCCTTATTACTCAAACTATATGAGAAGAGCATATTCGTAAAAATCAGTCCTTTAACTTTTTGCTACTATTGTACGTATTAAACATTCTTAAGAAGAATGAGAAAGTATGTATAATTAAATGCTAA
Organism: Wasmannia auropunctata; assembly: GCF_000956235.1. Classification (NCBI taxonomy): domain Eukaryota; kingdom Metazoa; phylum Arthropoda; class Insecta; order Hymenoptera; family Formicidae; genus Wasmannia; species Wasmannia auropunctata. The sequence continues at coordinate 242 of NW_012027189.1, forward strand.
AATGTATATCTTGAAAATATTTTAAAATGCTTGAGAGTAAAAATACATTAGGTATAACAAATGCCAGCTATTGTATACTGGCATATTAGTTTCACTGTATAACGATAGGCTACTAAATAAATGATTTCATAAGTAATCATTGGAATTCGTCACATAATAGTGGAGATCTTAGTGGAGATATTAAGAGGGGTCATTATACCTACAAAGACCATAATACCTTCTGTTTTAATTTTTTATAAGAGCACAATCGTGCGTTAAGGGTAAATTCCTACCTTGAAGAAATTAGTATTTTTTTTTTCTGAGTGAATATTGTCCAAACTATCAAAGATATAAAAAACAAATTTTAAACAAAAAGTTTTAAATAACAGTTTTATAGCTTGAAGTGCACTTTACAATAGTGTAAAAAAAATCTGGAATCGCCGAAGTAACATTTTCATAGACTCGATTTCGAGATCTCAGGATTGACTGCACCGATTTCATTCGGACTGGTCTTAATCGAAAGTTAGTATCGACATTATATGACGAAAGTGTCATTAGATTTTTTATTAGAACTTTCGTTTCCGAGATATTAAAATCGGAAATCTGACAAGGCGAAATTTCGAGATAAAGTTAACGGTAGCGCCTCGATAGTGCCAGTGCCGTATACTCACAAGTCACCCGACTTTTATATACTTGGCATCGCGCTGCTACCGTGCTTGATTTGAATTTTTTAAAAATCTATTTTTTGGTATACACTTCCATTTTTACTTTTAATTTTAAAAAATTTTTAAATTTTTATATGAGCAAAAATTAAAAAGGATTTAACATTGAAAATAACATATGGCAAAATTATTTTTCTGAAACGCATTTTTTAGAAATGAACGAGAAATATTTCTATGTATATATGTACGTATTTGTCTTACATAGTTGGTTATACGAGATAACGCTGAAGGCAAATACAGCACATCCATTAGTACTGTATGAGTATCTATATGAGTAACAAATATTGAAATAACATTTTTTTATAACAATGATAATAAGTTATTAGCTGCTAAACTATAATCAAATATTTTTGATGAAATATTAAAATACTTATAAAATATTTTAGACGATTAAAAACAAGTTATACATATAAAAAATTTATTATTTTTATGAAATTTTGTTTGCAACTAATTACAATATATTCAAATATATTTTATTAATCAAACTTTATATTCGTGATGTCTTACTTACTCTTGTAACACTGTGCAGAAAACATATTTGCAAAACGTATAACATATATTGTTGATATCGATATAAATACGAAGATCGAACAAAGAGTGACCTCAAAAATGCCCTGTATTCTCGCCCTCGATTCTGGACTTTATTTTGGTGAAAAATGATAGTAAACCATGAGACACTAATTTTCTGAAACTTTCAAATGGAGCATATTCTTTGTTGGCAAATTATAAAGTCTCAAAGTTATCATTTTGTACCGTGTTTCTAGAAAAGGATCTTTGCATGCGAATAGCTTTTACGCAAAGTATTTTCGAGAAAAATGTTTCAGACAAAAGTTGTAGGATGTGAAAGGGTACACAAAATGATAACCTTTACTGTGACCTTGAAGACACTCCTGAAGGTCAACTTTTGATTTTTAAATGAGAACTTTTATTTAAAGTAACGTTTGGGAGTGAAATGATTATTAGGAAGTATTTTTTTGGACTGGGGGTTGAATAATAGAGGTGGTTTTGGGGTCAAAG
>NW_012027189.1:8273-9005 GCF_000956235.1 Wasmannia auropunctata
TAAAAGGTCAATAAGTAAAATGCAGATAAAGAATTTTAAATAAATACGCAAAAAACCGGACATAATAAATTAATATTGAGACATTAAAGTTAACTAATATAAAAAGAATATATCGCATCTAAAACAATGGATACTGTAAGAATATGTCGACACTAACTACCGCTGTAGTGGTACTAGAATTAAAACATATACATATATACTTCCGTACATTAAAAATATCTCGGAAATCGTGGCATCGATCATTGATAAGAATGAATATATAATAGAATATAGAATACTCAATAAGACTGATATGTTCGTCAGGGCTTACAAAGATAAGAATTTGACCACGAAAAACAACAACGTGGTTTATAAAATCGCTTGTAACGACTATGAAGCATCTTATGTGGGATAAACCAAAGGACAGCTTGGTACTAAATTCAAAGAACATAAAAATAATATTAAATTAGATCCGACAAAATATTCAGTCATTACAGAACACATTTTAGAATCTGGACACTCCTTTAATTGGAATAACATAAAAGTGCTCGACACTGAATTTAACTACTATTGGGATCTGACATTTTTGGTGGCGCCGCCGTCTGTTGTCGAAAAGTAGAAATACTCAAAGCGTGCATTTAGCATACATTATTGTATAGCATTTATACAAATTATTATAAAACTACATTATGGAGGCTGCAATTTTTCCCGCGCGTAATAAAAAAAATTTTGATTACTGTGCAGTGAGAGAGC
>NW_012027189.1:9025-14628 GCF_000956235.1 Wasmannia auropunctata
GATGTGTATAAGAGACAGCAATAATGTCATTCTCATAGATGATTCTTGCTTTCAATCTTGAAACTGAAGGCCCATCTCATACATTGCGGAACATACTGTTGACAATTATGAACGGAAAAATGTAATTTGGGCGGAACGCTATGTATTCATCGCTGAAGAAGGTCTGAAGTGGACCGAAACGTACAATATGTAAGAAGATGTAATTTAATTTACAGAATATAATTTGAGAAGTTTTAACGCAACGATATCTGCGTGCTGACTCTTAGTGCCTTTGTTACCCGTTCAGTAAAAATTTAGAGCTTTGTTTCCACAGATTTCCAAAACCGAATGAACGTGTCGTGAACATGACAAATTTGTTCGACAAATTGGAGCAAGTAGATAAACAAGAAGCGTGGAAAATTGCTTTAAAAATATATAAAATGTCGTCTAATACTAAAGTATGCTCACTACATTTTAAGAAATCTGATTATATATTGCCAGGTAAATTAATATTTAATAAAGACTACCTAATCTATAATTTGTAATAATATATAGTATAATTAATAATGTAATTTTTATATTACACAGATATTGAATCGAAAAAAAGATGTTTTGAGGTTTGTAAACACAGTGCTGTAAATGAAACCTTCTCATCTGATTCCACATTTTTGCCACATTTAATATTATGTGTCCAGCCTTTAAAACTCTCTTTTTCTACAAATTTCTTTTCTGAAAGATTTGCACCTGCCCACTCACAAATTTGACTAATAGTTAATAACATATTAATAAAAAATAAGTTATTTCCCTATACATCTAATGTTAATGGCATGCTCTTCGTTGCCATATTGGTTAGCTATATATATTGACTCCACCCCCATGGCAGATCCCAATAAAAGACTCATCTCAGAAATGTATATATATTACAGAACAAAAGCATGGTTTAAATTCCATCAAGGTCTTGGACATGCTAGACAATTCTTATTTTGCGATACTTGATGAACTAATAGATATGTAAACACACATCATAAATATTGTACCGATCACCCTACGGGAAAGGAGGGGGGAAAAAAACTCGAATAATATCATACACACAAGGTTTTCAATACGGTAGCACAGTCGTCTCGCACAGATAGACATATGTCAGTCGTATTACCGTTGTTCCACATCTGTAACAGCCGCACTGTCGAACTATCACCGAAGATTCTTGTAAGTTACAGGACACTATAATATATTACATTATAGCCGTAATTATACCAATACATATTATTAGGAGATAATGGATCCGCATTGCGTCAGCACAACTATAACGTTTTGAAAACGACACAGAAGAGAGAAGGTTCTTTAAAGAAGAAGATTTTCTAGAGCAGCGACACAAATGACAATTAATTCCAACATCACATAAAAAAGAAAAAAAAGGGAAAAAAATGTTCGAAAATGCATAACGAAACCACAGCGTGCGCCGATAGTATGTATGCGTTTTAATTCTAGTAGCACTGTAGCGGTAGTTGGTGTCCACATATTCTTACAGTATTCATGTTTTAGATGCGATATATTCTTTTTATATTAGTTAACTTTAATGTCTCAATATTAATTTATTATGTCCGATTTTTTGCGTATTTATTTAAAATTCTTTATCTGCATTTTACTTATTGACCTTTTATATCTTCAACTGAAGAAGACTCCGTGAGTCCAAACGTATTGATTTTAACTACACGACATTAAACTATTTATTTATTAATTTGAGTCTTTAAGTGATTCTATGTCACTTTTACCTTCGCTCCTTGGCCGATTTATCATATTCTTTTGTTATTCAAACAGAGCTAGACATTATAATTAATGTCTTAATTTATTTATCTAATTAATATTGCGTACACAACATCTGGAAAGAATCCAATTTGACATAAAGAAAATATTATCTTTCATATGTTGAAAAATTTGAAATATTAAATATGTTTTTTATCTTCATTTTTAAATTGTTATTTCTAAGAAAATTTCCATTTTTTAAATCCTATAATTATTTTACCGATAATGAACATTAATGAATAATTAATAATGAGCGTTCTAATTACTTACAATTAGTAATTATTGTAGTTTTACGAAACCAATATGAAAATATGATTAGAAACATCTGTAACTAACATGAATATAAAAACATGTATGATTAAAAACCTATGTCTTTGAAAGACAAAAAGTAAATTTATAAAGAAATAAATAATATACACGTAAAGAATGATTGCCTTTTTTGAGAAAATGATTTACATATATATTTTTTGTATTTGTAAAAAAGTTATTTAAAATTTTTCTTAAAAGCTCTTCTGATAACCCCTTAAAACATCTTGTAATATTTTGTAATTAATGAAGTTATTCTATTTACATAGCATAAATTTATAACTTTTAATTATAAGATATGAGAAATAAATTTACAAAATTATATGTAATTATATGCATTCCTAAAACACTAAAGCTAAAATTTTTTTTATTTAATTAAAAATTATTTTTTATAGAAAGGGATTTAATAGACAATTTATTTACTTCTAAAGCATCCATTAATAATAAATTATTCTGTAAACCAAATATACAATTTACACGTTGATAATAAATTTCTACATCAAGATGTTATTGCGTCCTAAACTTTTAAAATAGACACATCAATTTTCATAAAGTTCCATACATAAATTCAAAATATAATTTAACTTGTACGAATTACAGAATTTATAATCTCAATTGTTATTATAGCAAATGCAGCCATTGCAAATTGTATTGTTTTGGATTCTGTAATATTCTGTAATATTTGGATTCAGCAACCAATAATTAGCACAATATCATAACAGAATATGCAAATGAGAATTATCCTGCACTATACGATCCGTATGCTAACGTACGAAAACAGTTAATAAGTTGTTGCAAAATTTCATGAGTTTCCGTTAGCCAAACAACAAACACATTTGCCTTTGCTTTAACACTTACAGCCCTAAAATTGATTAGATATTGTTAATGTATATATTGTTATAATTAATATCACAAACACACACACACGCACACGCACACGTACACGTACACGCACACGCACGCACGCACGCACGAAGTAATATCTTACATTTATTTGTTAAGAAAAAAATTAACAAATGCAAACAGCAATTGAAAGTTACGTGTCGTGTATTTTAAGTACTCTACCTAAGCTCAAAATCGGCCGGTATAAATCAGCCGTAATGTCCCATTTTAAACAATTACCTCTTCCCAAAAATTGTCTTTGTTTTCAATTTTAGAAAAATTAGAAAAATGTTTTAGATAAAAGTTATCTGAAGGAGGTAATCAAATTATGATAGAAACAATTGATTAATTTTAAAAACTCATAAATCAGAAAACTCTTAACAAAAAATTTAATTATAGTATTTTGAAAATGTCATGATGTTAGCTGAAAGAATCTGCTTTCTAAAGTAGAACATTTTATTTAAAGAACTAATGATGATTTAATTACTTTTACGTAATTTATATATAAAATTAATAATAAATATAATAAAATTATAATAATAATTTATAATAATTAATAATAAATATAATAAAATTATATTAATAATAAATATAATAATAAAATTTATATATAAAATTAATAAAAAAATCGATTTTTTCGAAAATTGATTTTACCATTATTTATTCCTCTTCAGATCGTATAATGTTTGTCTTAAACATTTTTTTCTAAAATTTTCAATTTATAAAAAAAATTTGGGAGAGAAGATCGTTTAAAATGGGACACCCTATACATCTCGCGCGCTAAAATGTTGCATATTCTAAACAGAAGTGATATTCAAAACTTCAAGCTGAACAAAAAACACAAGAACACTAAACACTTATATTTTGCTATACGCCATCGTTTACTAATACTTACTTATATATCACTTTTTCTCTGTACTTACATATGTATTACGAAATAACTACTTCTACAGTAATGATTTTACGTAGATTGTAATACATAATTGCGCACTACTTACTACATTAAAAAAATCGATTCAACTCACAATGGTGTTTTGTTAAAATTAATGAATACTGAAATCACAACACAATACTAACATAATATAAATAACATAACATAAATAACATAAAGACATATGAAAGAGTAATTGTATATAAATTATCATCTCTTCTTTTATTTTTTATGACTTCTTCAAAACGTTAATCCTTGCGCAGCGTAAATATTGGAATTATCCTAGGTTTAAAATTTTTGTGATATCTTAAGAACAAACAGAATTATTCTAATTAATTATCTTTATAAAAAATATGCTATTTAACATCTATGAAAGCAAATTATGATATCAATGAAAAACTTACAAGTAACGAATACGTAACAAATTGTTGTTTGCTGACATGACTGCAGAGCTTATAAAGAAGAATTTTGATTTTTTAATATCAATAAGTTTCTTATTTATTTTTATTTTCCAAGGAAAACTGAACACTTTCTACCATTTCACATTGTTTTTCTATTGTAATTTGGACTACTGTCATTCTACCTGTCCAGAGATAGATTACGATTGTATACTGAAAAGATTTTGTTGTTGATAATGTTGTTGAAGATGTTCTAATTAACAAGTTAAAAACATTAAGATTCTTAAAACAATCTTAACAACTGCACTTAAAAAAAGAAATTTTTTTGTTACTTAAAAGTTACCTTTGATACTAAACAAAAGAGAAAATACAAATTTTATATATCATCTACTTTTAAAAATATTAACTCGCACTTTTAATATTCACAATTCTACAATACATATGACATATTTGAATCTTTCCACAGAATTATCTCTAAAATTAGTCCTTCTTAAAGAAATTAAAAATGATTCGTTTACAAGGAGCAGTATAAATTTTTTCTGATGTACTCAAATTGATAATTTCTTATATTTAATAGAGAAAAAATTTTATAAAACTAGGTCGCGTAATATTCCAATCAATAGCTATTTCATATATAATAAAACAACGAAATTGAATATAGGATAATTAAAAATGAAATAAAATTTTACAATGGAATATTAAAGTAATAGGATATTTTAATATCATTACACTGTTATTACCAATGATACAACTGGGCTTTTACATTATTGTCAATCTAATTACGTCTATTACTACAGGTATCAAGCGACGCAGTAGCGGCGCGACGCCAAGTACATAAAAAAGAGTGATGACCGTGTGACTGCGTGGTCTGCGTGTTACTTCATTGCGCAAGCACTTTGTGGCGCTATCATAGTAGTTTTATCTGGAATTTTTATGTCAAACATATTTTCAATTCAAATATCTCAGACATTATAACAGTAATACAAAATTTAACATTTTCTGGTATAATGTCGATACGAACTTTCGATTGCGACCATTGCGAATAAAATTGGTACAGTCAATATTGACTCTGTGAAGTTAGTCTCATAAAAAAAAATGAATTTTTCGATACAGTTCTGAGTGCACCCCGAAGAGTTCTAGAGCTCCTGCATAAAATTAAAAATAGTTCTGGCGAATTAAGCAAAAAAATCCAATGATAAAAGTTTGGGGTGTCAACTTTACAAAAAACAAAACGAAAAATCGAAATAATTCCTCAACGATTAATCCTAGAGTTTTGAGTATTAAGAACTTTCGTTAGAACTCTT
>NW_012027189.1:15932-18882 GCF_000956235.1 Wasmannia auropunctata
ATTCAAAGTAACCTTGTCCTGACCTTGACGAAGCCACTCAGGGTCAAACCAATGTTATTATCTTATGTCCCCCTCGAAACCCTACAACTTTTGTCTAAAAAATTTTTCTCTCCCGGGCTTGATTTTCGAGATATTCGACTGGATGGATTAAAATGGTTCACCCTGTACATACACATAACGATCATTGTTGTTCAGCTGCAAGGGCAGCACCATAAAATTAATAAGTACGGTTAATTAAGATTAAATAAAAATTAGCTAAAAGAGCAATAAATAATTATAAAAATAATCGCTCAATATTATATAAAATAATTAATTAATTATATTGATATAATTATTAATATTTAATAATAATAATAAGTAATGAATGTTAATAATTAATATTAATTTAAATAATTATTTAAAAAATATTGTAATACAAAATAAAATAAATAAATTTGTGTTTTTCCCTCTCTCTTTCTTTTTTGCTGCATAAATAATAAATTAATTTAAAAATAAAACAAATTAATAAATTGTTATTAATTAATTAATTTATTAATAATGTACAACAATTATGCAAAAATTGTAACATTGCTTTACTTGAAAAGACTAATGTAACAATGACCAAATGTATACCTACTCATTTTTCAATTATTATTATTTAAGTAAATAATAAAAAGTTACAAAGATTATGAATCTTAATATTAAATCCATATCTACATAAAAAATATATATTTCTAAAAATATTTATAAAGTTAACAGTGCAATTTTTCATAAATGATGGTCATTACACGAATATATTGCAAACTAAAGGTACAAAATGGATATCCGTAAATAATTTAAAAGTTGAGACATGTCAATGGCCTCGAAATGCTAAGAGTGTATACATATTTTTCTTAGAACAAAAATGAAATCTTAGAATAAAAAAATTAAATCAATAAATTATTAAAATTGTAAAAAAGTATATTAAATTAAAATAACAATTTTATAAATATGTTTAATTTTAGATTTAAATTCTATTATATTTTAACAAAAAGCAGTAAGATCCCATAAAAAATCTTTTTAAACAAAGAAAAAATATACGCCTAGTATATACAAAATGTCGCATATTATATTCTTCTTAAAACTAAAAACAATTTTTTTAAAATAATTTAAATATACATTATTTAAAAATTATTTAAAAATTGATTGATCAAAAATAGTCGTGAAATCAATAAAATTAGCCAAGTTATTTATAAAAGCCAAGTTATTAAACCAGCCTCATTATTAAAAAAAGACCTCAAAAAACTTATTTGTGAAAAACATTCAAAAATTTAAAAAATGGAAAAGTGATAAGCTATTATAGTGAAGAATTATAGTGAAGAAAAAACTTGGTGTGCCCGGGTCGCATTAAAATGCAATATTCCACATGTTTTATAGTATATAAATTATTTGCAGATATACATAAATGGTAGCGTTTCAGTGTATAAAGCGATTCCTTTCTTTAATCATATATTTCATATTCTTATTTTAAACAACGTGCTCTAGTGCGCATGCAGGACGGCTGTTCGCGCGTTACAATAACTAGAGGCACTTTGCGTTTGTTTCCGGTCGCTTCCGTTTTTCAATTGGTTTTTGAGTCGGTTGTCGAGCAAGCGACGAAATTGTCTTTCAATAAATATTATTGGATTTGAAACTCGAGGTATTTGTCTTAATTGCCATCCCAAACAACAAACATGAAACTAGTAGACGCATGAAAACGCCATGTTCCACAATCAATGATTTATAATATTTGTAATACAAATAAATATACATACATAAAAACATTATTACATACAATAGTTGCGGATATACATGCGGATAAACATAAACGCAATAATTAGATAAAAAAACATATACATATATATATATAGTATATTGAAATTATTTTCATATAAATTTACATATTGTTTAATACAGAAATGCAATTAATGCGACCCCGGAACGCCAAGTTTTTTCTTTATTATAATTCTGTTTATCAATTTTCTATTTTTAAAATTTTTGAATGTTTTTCATAAATAAGTTTTTGAGGTCTTTTTTAAATAATAAGGCTAGTTTAATAATTTGGCTAATTTTATTGAATTCACGACTATTTTTGATCAATCAATATTTAAATAATTTTTAAATAATTGTGTATTTATATCATTAAAAAAAAATGTTCTTAGTTTTAGAAAGAATGTAATATGCGACATTTTTTATGGGTATGTATATCTCGAATGTTCCAAAATTTAAAATACTAATAAAGTTTCAAAAAACTAATAAAAATCTTTGGGACGTTTCATGCCAAGCAGTTGTTTTCAAAGCAGAAAGATTTAAAATTAACTAATCTTAAGCTACAATGCAGTTACTTAACAGTTACCTAGTTAGTCCATAAGTTGCGTGTACGATGTCTAGTATATAAGGCCTTTATAAATGAGCAATTTTCTCGCGTCGTAGTTTTATCGTGACGGCAAAAAAATTATTGTGTTAATTTGAATGCATAGCATTGCATGAGCGGTAAAAAAAAACCAGCTACTAGCAGTAAATGAAATAGATTTCATAAATTGCTGTATCTACAAAAATTATTTTAAAAAGATAGAAAGAAGAAAAGATTATTTAATTAGTCAAACCTATAAAAATGTGTATTAAATGCAATTATTATAGTAGAATCGAAACATAGACATAAGTAACCCCGCATAAACTTTATGAAAATTAAATTTCAGTCAAATTAAATAAAATTTTAGTATATTGTAGTACTTTTCATGTTGATCAAAAGCGTCAGTGGATAATACCTTGCAAAAATGAATAATTTTTGAGTTAGTCATCAAAGTCTACAAATTAAAACTCATCATCTCAACATGATTGAGAGAAAATATATAATATTATAAGAAGCAATATTATATACATACACATATTTACACACACACACACACACACACACGCACACGCACACGCACACGCACACGCACACGCACAC
>NW_012027189.1:19751-21794 GCF_000956235.1 Wasmannia auropunctata
CAATATTTAACATTTTTTGTAAAAAAGATTATTATTGTAAAATTTCGGTCAGAAATCATAAATGTATTGTTCATTCCTTATGAAATGCATTTTTCTTATTTTAATATCTTATTTTTTACCCATGTTCTGAAGGATTGATACTAGGAGTTATTTTTATAATATGAGGACTTTAAGGCAACATCACATGCATAATCGATGTCATTATTTGTTTCTTTTTAGACCATACAACTTTCGTCTGAAACATTACACACACGTGCACACACACACACACATGCGCGTCCATATACATATGTATGTATACACATACATACATACGTACATATACGAGGTGTTATCATAAAATATGTAAATGTTGAAATAAAAAAAAATCTATTGCATTAAAAGACAAATTACAACTCAAATACTCCTTCAAATACTCTCCCTTGTTTCAAATACACTAACCGCATCGTTCTTATATTACTTGCTAAAGCAGTACTGTGGAAGTCCTCTTTCATAAGTGCCTTTAGTTACGCTGTCTTGGCTACCTTGATATCTTGAACTGATTTTAAATTGAACTCTGAATATTATAAAGGCTTATTAGAACATATAAGAAACAATGTGCGTAGAAAAAGATCTGAGAAATAGGCAAACGGTTTCATCCTTCATCATGACAACACTCCGTGTCACATCGCTTCTGATGGCAACTTCTATTAAATAAAAACTTTACTGTGTGTCCTTATCCACAATATTCACCGAATTTGGCACCATGCGACTTCTGGCTTTCCCCCAAAATCAAAATGATTATGAAAGGTAAACATTTTGAATCAATTCAAAACTTCGAGACACACAGCGCAACTAAAAGCATTTATAAAAAAGGATTGCCTGCAATACTACTTTAGCAAGTGAAAAGAACGATAGGATAAGTGTATTTGAAGCAAGAAGTATTTTGAAGGGAACTAATTATAGTTTGTCTTTTAATGTAATAAGTTTATTTATATTTCAACATTTACCGTATTTTTTTATCGCATCTCGTATATATATATATATATAGGTATATATATATATATATATATATATATATATATGTATATACGTGTATTTAACAGAATCTATCACGATAAACATATACATTGTGTATATGTATTGATAAGCAGGGCTGGGCATATTTCAATTGTATTCGAAATACAATTTGTATTCTGTATTTTGTATTTCAGCGGAACACATAAAAGTATTTTGTATTTTGTATTTCAAAAAAGTTATTCAATGTATTTTGTATTTTAAATACAATTTTAATTTATTTTGTATTTGAAATAGTAAAGAAATTATTAATACAAATTCTTGACAACAATTAATAATAACTTAAATTTTTCTCATATGATAATTAGCGACACTAATTATTTTCGTCAAGTTTCAAGTAATATCAAGTCATCAGAATCAAATTTCATAATCTCATATTAGTAAATAGATTTCTCGTGCGATTGATATAGGACAATAGGACTGCTAAAGAGTGTAAGAGAGTAAAACAACTTTTCTTTCTTTCTCTAAAAGTAGAGAGGGGACTGTTGGAAAGAGGAGTTTAACATTATATTAACATTATATTATTGTAATTGAAAGATTAAATTAAAAAGAGAGGACTGTTGGAGAGGGGAATTTAACATTATACAGGGTAATTTAAAATAAACTTTTGTTCTTAAAATGTCATATTCCTGACTTAATCCTGACGATTTCTCCTTTACCAAAATTTTAGCCAAAGCTTAATTTTCAAGTTATAACGAGAAATAGCGAATTATGGGCTGCGTATGGAAGATAGACAGGGGCGGCGCAACGCACGCACGCACGCACGCACACGCAATTACCTTTTACAGATTCGATGACTCCTGTAGCTTCGTGAGAAAGACGGAATTTTCATTTCGATGTACAGCTTCGAATAAACGTTAATTATTTTAATAAATTTTCGTTAGTTTTAATGCAGACGTTATCACTGACTGACACAGATTATATTATTATTTAATTAATTCTTTTTTTTACATAACGTGTCACTTCAACATTTTACACTTGATTCAC
>NW_012027189.1:21814-26324 GCF_000956235.1 Wasmannia auropunctata
CTGAAACATCACACGAAGAAACACAAGGCGATTTATTAATACACGACACGTTCACTCGAGGACAGGAAGCAGTCGACTGATTTTAATATCGAATTTATTAGTTAATTATTATCAATCCATATCGATTAATTATTTGTCGACTAAAAAAATCATTCAAAAAAAGAAACACATGACGCGTGCACTCGATGATAGCAAGCAGTCGACTGACTTTAATACCGAATTTATTAGTTAATAATTATCAATCCGTGTCTATTAATTATTCGTCGGCTGAAAAATTACTTAAAAAAAGAAACACACGACAATTTACTAACACACAACGATTTACTGACACACGAAACGTTCACTCGTGCTCTGATTGTGAGATTTCAACTAATCACTTGTTCGCGTTTTGACAGCGCTACAAACATAACCAATAAAATTAGTCAGATGCTTGTTATCGTCAGATGAACGTTTTGTGTGTCAGTAAATCGTCGTGTGTTAATAAATTGAGCACGTGTTTCTTTTTTCGAGTGATTTTTTTTAGTTGACAAATAATTAATCGATACGGATTGATAATAATTAAGTAATAAATTCGATATTAAAATCAGTCGACTGCTTGCTGTCCTCGAGTTAACGGGTCGTGTATTAAAAAATCACGTGTGTTTCTTCGTGTGATGTTTCAGTGGACGGATAATTAATCAACAGTGATTGTAAAGTACGTAACGGATAGATGGATTAGTAGTTTTCTCGTGATTTCTTCCAGTGAATTGTTTGTATGTGAATCGAATATGTGAATCAAGTGTAAAATGTTGAAGTGACACGTTATGTAAAAAAAAGAATTAACTAAATAATAATATAATCTGTGTCAGTCAGTAATAACGTCTGCATTAAAACTAACGAAAATTTATTAAAATAATTAACGTTTATTCGAAGTTGTACGTGGTCCATCGAAATGGAAATTCCGACTTTCTCACGCAACTACAGGAGTCATCGAATCTGTACAAGGTAAGTAATTGCGTGCGTGCGTGTGTTAATTATAATGTTTATTTATATTGCATAATTTTAATAACATTGTCTAGAAGCATTAAAGAGAAAGCTAGAGGGAGAGAAAGAGAGAGAGAGAGAGAGAAAGAGAGAGAGAGAGAGAAAGAAAGAGAGAGAAAGAGAGAGAGAGAAAGAGAGAGAAACAGAGAACCTTTTTTTAAATGAATTGTACAGTGACAGACTTATAGGTTAGACATTATAAGTTAAAAAATTCTCCAAATGTTGGCTATATAAATTTAAAAATCCTTTTCCAAGATTGAAATAAACATAAAATAAATTTGCGAAACCTCAAGCTTAATAACGAAAAATCAAAAAAATTAAAATATAAGTATACTCTGTTAAAAATATCCATAAATTTAATTATTTAAAAAAAAATTCCGAGGGGATAACCACTCAGAAAATATATGCATACCTGGACTTCTGATTTCAAGACTTCACTGGACTTTACGAACTTCATCGGACTACATCGGACTTCAACGGAATTCAACGAAATTCTGACAGGTTGTACACCGGAATTCAAGAGTGGTTAGCCCCTCGAAAGAATCCTTAAATTCGTTACTTTTAATGTACACTGATGAGTAAAATTTAAATTCTTTGTAACTGAAAAGATTATTAATTTACGTCTTAATGAAATTTAAAAAGCCAACCTAAAATTAGGTATTTTTCCCTCGTTTTTCTGGACCTTCAATTTTGAAGCAAATTTTGTGCCAAATAATTAGTCATAATGAGACAATAATCGCATAAAATTTTTAAGTTGAGCATATGATTGGTTTTTGACTTTTTGAAATACAGAGGGTCAAATTGATACCTATCGCTTGAGAAAGTGTATGACACTATTGCATATTTTCATTTTTTACCGACATTTTTTACCTAACACCCATGTTAAAAAATAGTCCCGACAGTATTTTATAAAGATGTTCTGGCTATACAGACAAAAGTTACTGAAATATAAAATTGATGATATTCTATGCTATTATAGGTTAAGATACGCACCATATCGTGCTCGTATCGTGTAAAGGACTTAAATAATGCCAGTTAATATGATATTTGGCACTACACATGAATATATTTGTATATTTTACAAGTTTTATGATTGTCAGCAAAAAACTTTTGGACTTGAATTTCACGTTCAAAGATTTTAATTAATTTTAAAATTATTTATTAATTTTATAAGCATAAAAAAATTTTCTGTCATAAATAATTAATTTTTTGATGTATTTTGAATTACTTGATCCAATTTCAAAACATTTCGGTTATTTTTTATAAATATAGTAAATACAGTGTAACTTGCTTTAATTTAATAATTTAAAAAACATATAAGAATTGTCTAATCATTTATAAATAAAGTATTTGTTATATTATAAAAATTAAAAATTTATAAAATTTGATTTTGCCGTGAAAATACTAATTTAAACTTCATATTTATGTTACATCCTCTTAAGAAAGACATTGAAATAAACTTAACTATCATTTGTATGTACACTTTATCAATTAAATCGAGACCACCAATGACGTTCAGAATAACAATGCAATCGCGACCAACTAACGGCCAACTTAAGCATTTCATACCAATAATAAGTATCAGGAGACCGTGGAATGTTAACTAACAATTGAGAACTTAAATGCCAACAACGGTATAAAGCGAATCTTGGTGCTTCCATATAATTTTTAGTGTGAATCTGACAATTTTCGGTTCATATAACACCTCGTGACCGCAAATCGTGTGCTTCTCCGCAACTCCGAACTGAGTAGTATGTAATATTACAATTAAATTGCCGAAGGCAATCTAATAAATCGATGCTCAAAGCATCTATTTAAATCCTACTTGATGCTCACTTGCGATGAATCTCCCCCTCCCTTGCGACGTCAAATATATGCTAACTTGCATCTATACGAACCGTTCTCACCGAATCTGTAAGAAATTTATTGCGAAAAAATATCACCTCATGTTCTCAGCCAGGAATTGTTAGTTAACGTTCCACGGTCTCCTGATACTTATTATTTATACGTCGCCTTGATAATACGCTCGCTCAAACATATATATATATATTTGAATTTACGCAGCTTGAAAACGCGCTAAATTGTTTATTGTGATGAACATTTCATACTAATTTTACAAGAGGACTAGATTAAAGCGCGCACTTTGCGCGCACTATCTGTGTTATTTTTTATTTGTTATTATTTTACTGTATGTGTGTACATAATTTTTATACAATTGTAAAATTCAAAATTGTATTATGTTTTATTAGTTACAATCTTAACATAAACGTTTATCAGTATTTTGATTGTCACAGTATTTTTATGTCTTATTATCACATTAAATTCTTGTCAAATTTAGCATTTTTAAAAAATTAAATTAACACTTACCTTTTAAAAGCATGTATCATATACATATAAAGTTGAAACTAACACATTAACGTCAAAACCAATTAAGTTTTTATTAATTTTATAAATATAACAAAATTTTTGTTATAAAAAATTACACAATTCTTTGGTATATTTTGAATTACTTGATCCAAATTCAAAACATTTTGATTATTTTTTGTAAATATACAATTATGTAACTTGTTTGCTAATATATGACGTTTTATGAAATTTTTAAAAATAAATTTATTACTACATATGTCCTCAAAAATAATCCAATTATATTCTTCAAAATTGGATTTAATAATTCAAAAAACGTTTAAGAATCGTGTAACTAATCATTTATGAAAATAGTGATTGTTATATTATTAAAACTAATAAAATTTATAATAACTTGATTTTGCCAAGAAAATATCAATTCAAACTTCATATTTGTGTTACATTCTTTTAAGAAAGACATTGAAATAATTATAACTGTCACATGTCATTTGTACATACACTTTGTCGATTGAATTGAGACGACCAATGACATTCAGAATAACAATGCAATCGTAATTAGCGACCAACTTAAGCGTTTCATACAAATTTTATAAGAGGATACAAAACATTTATCAATAGAAAACATTATTTATTTTAAAGATGCAAATATTATTGTAAGTAAAAAATTTTGTTTTAATAGTGTTAATTATGACACTTGTTACTCAATGGGAGAGTAATAATAGCAGCTTCTTATGTGCAGAACGAACTTTTCAATATATTTCTTAAAGAACAAATATTTTTTTACAATATTTCTAGAAGAGGCAAGGAATACATTACATTTAGATATGCATAAATCCAAAGAAAAGAACAGACATGTTGTTAAATCAAAGTGGATATTCACAATATATCGATAATGCAATATTTCCTATAGATACAAAGCAATTACTGTAAATTATTTAATCAATAGATAGAATTATATGAATTTTTCATATTCCAGTAAACATTCAATATCTTATGTATATACATAGAATATCCATAATGTGAAAAAAATGTACTGTACATATAGTGTACATACGTAAAATATACATAAAAGAACATTTATGGATATACATAAAAAATATATAACATGTACTTCAGATCGGAA
>NW_012027189.1:27123-32528 GCF_000956235.1 Wasmannia auropunctata
CCACATCATAACCCATATTACCTGCGTCAATATCACGAAAAAAATCACCACTTTCCAGAACAAAATGTGTGATGTCAATTTTAATTATTTTTCACAAGGTGTTCACTTTGTTCTGCCGAGCAAAAATTAACACGTCTATTCAGCTCTGTGTCTAGTCAAAAGTGAGCTAATACAATAACAATTTAATGACATAAACGACAACTGTCAAGTGCGACTGCAGCGCACAAAAAATGTTGACCAAATTACGCTATGACCAAATTACGCTACTTTACCCTACTTTTCACGTTCCGTGTATATACATATATTATACAATAGCCACATATGTATATACATAGAACATACATAGAATGTCCTAATGTTTATTGGGATAGTTCTTCTATTTTTTTGCAAACAGAAATATTAAAAAGTTATTAAAAATTACTAGTTTATAAAATGTTCCATACTTTATTTTGACATATTTTAATATAAAATACAAAATATCTCGTAAAATATTAACATATTTATAATCATATTTTAATATTGCACAGAATAATGAGATTAATCAATTGGTATAAAGAAAAAACATAATTGTTTTTCAAAAAAGATGTGTAATGGCATATAATTCAAATTGCATTTATAGCTATTTCATCAAACAGAAATATAGGAAAAAATGGCAGTTTTTTTAGTTCTTTCTCTGTATTGTAGAAGGAAATTTATTTTAAATGAAATTATCGTATTGCTCCTATTATTTCATCAAAAAAGTAAGGCCTAAGAATTTTCCTGTTCAAAATGTCACACTAAACATTAAAAGACCATCTGTGCTGTAATTGCTAGGGGTTGTTTTTGCAAAATCAATAATGACAATTATGTATTAATTTTACTTCATAATACCCGCAGTCGCACATTCGAGTATAGATGCTAAACCTTGTTCAATTTTTATGTCGAATGACCTTGACATATCATGTTTAGAGGGGCTACAACCATATTCGAAAATGAACAGTTTCATTTAAAAAAACTTCATATCTTTTTGGTGCCTCCGTCTAGAAAAAACGACAACATCATCAAAATACGAATAGTTACTCTCGAAACTGTTTTACTTTTATTTGAAATATATATTTTGTATCATCGATAATTTCAAAGAAAATTACAAATAGTAAAGATTGAGCAAAATGGGACACCCTGACAAAGATACATTTATGTTATTATATATTTGCGATATTAGGTAAATATTTATGATGTAAAAATATAATATTTTTGTTCATGCTTTTTCTGCATTTTTGTGAAGATTACCAGAACAGATTATCAATCTCAAACATAGGCATTGCATTAATTTATATTCATATGTATATTCTATCTAATAGTAAAACATCTTTTTTCAAATAAATATGATATTTATAAAATAAGTATACGAATAAGTATACGAGAAATTCTATTATTTTGACGATACTGATTCATAAAAAAGAATGTCAATTTTGTTTCAAGAGAACATTTTGACTCTTCAAAATAAAATAGAGAAATCAGCTTATCAGCTAAAAATATGTCACTTATTTTTATTGATATTGCAACATTTACGAAAGTTCGTCAAAATCAAGGAAAAAGGTAACAATTGAATATGTTTTGTCATAAGATTAACATAATATATTAAAGTCATTAAATTAAGATATTTTATTATTATATATTATAAATTATGTTTAAACTGCATAATAGTGACGCACAATGCGGCCGTTCTGGACAATATTCAAAATATCCTACATTCTTAATTATCTGAGATTCTCTGCATATCTATTTATAGAATCCAAGCATTATATTTGCTACAAACTGCTACACTAATTTCTACAAATTTTTTTATATGGACGCAGTATGAAAAGTTCAGATTTATTGAAAACAGGTATTTCCAGTCATAAAAACAGAAAAAATATCAAGTATTACAATAAAAATTCAGTCTTTTTTAAATATTACTGATAATGAGTGTATCGATTCAGTTCGTGAAAATAAGAAAATAAGTGGAGCTTACTGCTTAGCAATGAGTAAGAAGTGGAAAGATTGTCGCATAACAAAAACTATTTGTTACAAAGTCATTACAAGTGGCTAAACAAAGAAATTCAACTTTTTGACATTTCACCCGAAGAAACATCGATTCCCAGTGAATCGCAATCAAAACGAATTAAATGTATCACATGATTTACATCTGAGCAATACGGACTCATTGTCAGAAGACAATGAAGACAATAATAATAATAATAATTTATAATAATATTAATTACATAAGTATAACATTTTCGTTAGTTATTTAAATTTTTTTCTTAAGTACTTGGGTTTTTGAATTAAAAATAATGTAATTTATACAAAAATATAATATTTATATTAAAAATATACTTATTTTGCTGTTTTCATATGAGTTTTTATTTTTGTCCCAAAAAACCGCATTTGGCCGCACTGTGTGACGGCCTGATTGATTTAACATATGTTATCAAGCATGTTGCTATATTAATTTGCAAAAAGTTTAAGCTATCGTTTGTTGTTAAAAAATTATTAACAAGTGAAATGAAGTATACAAATTTAACATACATTGAATGACATAATTCATATTTTACCGAGTATAAATGTCATGTTATTTGCGTGCGCGCGCGCACCACACACACACACACACACACACACACTTTTTTTTTTAAGTAAGAGCTTGGATGGAGCTCTTCTCTCCTGTATCCCTCACCTCTGAAAAATATGATCTAACCAAACTAATTTTAGTTTTAAATAAAAAATAGATTTCGGTTAGATTATACTTTTTTCGGGATAAGAGTGCAGGGAAAGGTGCTCTGCCCAAGCATTTATTTGCAAAAAAAATAATGTTTTACTACTAACTGGAATATACATAAATATAAATTAAATGCGATACCTATATTTGAAATTATTAATCTGCTCTATCAATATTCACAAGAAAATGTGTGCAAAAACAAATATTCCGCAACAATTTTCATGTTATGAATACCATACATAATACATATAATATATAAACCTGTATTCAAATTGTTTTGTTGCAAAACTATTAAATAAAATGAAATATATTTATTTTATTTCTTTAATATAAAGCTACAATTTCATGCGAAAATATACATTATATCAAAACAATGAAAATAATGATTAATAACTTTGATTGTTAATAACTTTTTTAATAGACAAACGAACAGCTAAAATAAATTCATTATGATTCAGAACTACATGATAATATATCAAGATTGATTGAAATTGGTAATATTGTTATTGTTATGCAGTTTTATCATTAATCAAATTATTTTATTTTATACGTAAAAATATACAATTAAAATTACTATAATTGCAAGACTGAAATTACGAAGATTGAATCATTTGCTAATCCCAATTCTTATGGCAAATCATATTTCTGAAATCATTGTTGTACCTTGAAAAAATACATTTATTTTCCAATTTTAATTTTTTTCTAATATTTTTTTATGAAACACAAATATTTCTGGCATTAAAGCACAAAAACCCATCAGTACAAATTGAGACGCCAGGTTCACGCAGCATCTCACTTTGTCCTGCAAAAAACACGTAGTTCTTGTAGGATTTATATTGTAAGATCTATAGTTCTACATGAGTTTCAAAAAGAGTTCTGGCGATAAACATTATTTAAAAAAATTTTTAAATAACTTTTTTTGTCTTATAGAAAAATAATTTTTACGGAAACATTGGTTTATTTTCGATAGTTCTGATATTACGTATGATTATTCTCATATAATCATAAATGTATCCAATCATTTTTTAAAGAGTTCTGATCATATATACAATTTACTTTTTTTTAATAATTTTTATTACACGAGAAAATTACATTTATATAAATGAGATCCTAATCTAATTTTCGATAGTTTTATGATTATTTTCGTATAGTTTTGAATGTGTCTAACCGCTTAGTAAGAGTTCTGATGATTAGAATTATTTACTTTTTAAATCATTTTTATTACGCGAAAAGCTGCATTCACGGATATGTGAGTGAAATGCTTATCTAATTTTCGACAGTTTTATGAGTTCTATGATTATTCTTACGTAATTCTAAATGTGCCCGTTTTTTGGCTGATTTTTGATAGGTCTATGTGTAATAGAATAATCTCTTTGTAAACAAGTCGAGAAGTACAAAATAGTCACGTTGGACTTTAATGCCGACATAATATTTCTGCGTTAAGTTTAATACATTTTCCAGTTTTATAAATAGCGCTGATTACTTGAAACGCAATCATAAATTGAAGACAGTATATTAAGGTTACAAATTAAATTAATCGTCAATTTAATAATGATGCTAATAAACATCTTTAAGTATTAAAAAAAATTTATTGCAAGAAATGTGACTTAATTTCTTTGTATTTTAGTAGTGATTGAATTGTTTGCAAATATTTTTAAAATTAAACATTTATTTAATTGAATATGTGATTTTACAAGAAGAATTGCATATAAATTGTTGATTAACTTTTAAATTTAAAAAGCAAGTTGCTTTTTAAATTTAAATGAACATGACAAGATTATAGTTGATTCTTTTTATTTTTGTTTTATTGTTTTGTTTTATTTTTTCGTAATACTGCTTTTGTATTTTTCTTTTTAATAATTTTGCTTTCTCCTTAATTAATTAGAGAACTGATTTGATACTAATACTCAGAATTAATTATTTGTAAGATAAATGCAAAAAAATTACAAACTTATTATTTGTAAACTAAATGGTTAAATTTAATTAATAATACAAAAGTTTAATGTGAAATTTCTTGTTATATAATATAACATACGAGATAACATAATATATTGTAATATTTGTAAATATTTGTTTTAATGTTTTTCAAATAAACAATATGACAATTTTGTATACGATTTCACAACTTGAAGAAAATTAAAAATATATTTTACACTAAAACTGTATATACATATACATATACATATACATATACATATATGATATACAGGTTAGGTCATTTTAATGTCCTATCCCAAATATTTTTTTTACTACGCTTGTTACCAAAAAATGATTGAGGTAGAAGTTTTAGGATTTTAAGAGGCACATTAGATAGCAGTATTATTGTGACATTGAGTGGCGTCGCCAAGATCAGGTCAAAGTCATATCATTTTTTCTTAATGGAACACCTCTTTTTTGATTCCAGAATCTAATAGCTTGTGTCGA
The DNA here is from genome assembly GCF_000956235.1 of Wasmannia auropunctata. Lineage (NCBI taxonomy): Eukaryota > Metazoa > Arthropoda > Insecta > Hymenoptera > Formicidae > Wasmannia > Wasmannia auropunctata. The sequence goes on from NW_012027189.1 coordinate 32,282, forward strand.
AAGCTTTCCGAAGCACTATATTAAAATATTTTTTTGTTAAGTACACCTCAAATTATGAGATTTTATATTTATGGTACCGTCGGCATTAGCATTATCTCAGGTGTCCGGAACATTGGCTAAAATTTTTGAATGTTGTTTAGGATCATGATCTTGATAATATATGTCAAGGTCGTCGTCATGATAAATGAAGGTTGTTGCTCTCATTTTCATTTTTGAAAATTAATTTTTTTTTTTTTTTTTTTTTTTT
>NW_012027190.1:0-337 GCF_000956235.1 Wasmannia auropunctata
TTTTTTATAAACTCCTGCCACATTCCAAAAAATCACCTTCTTTGTACCTTTACCTTTTTCTTTTCCTTAACCTTACTTTTCCTTTTCCCTATTCCTTTCCTCCCCTTTTTCCTCATACCTCCCACACCCCCGTCACATCCCGCATATCCTTCTTGTCCTCTTTCCTTTCCTCCTACTGTCTCCCTCTTTGCTTCCTGTTCCTTTTCTTCTTCTTGGCTTCTTTTCAAAAATTTTCTTTGTCCATAATCTTTTCTTCTTCTTCGCACCACCTGAGAACCTTTCCTTGTATAATTATCTTTCTATATCCTATTTTGACTTGTTTTCCCTCCAGCTTCTC
>NW_012027190.1:3008-3602 GCF_000956235.1 Wasmannia auropunctata
GCTATTATTGATATACTTCTGGCGCGGTGAATAACAGCTACAGATATTGATTATTTAAACACATTAATTACAGAACATTTAGAAATTTACATTCAGTTATTTGGAAAAACTTTAAAATTAAAGTTTCATAATATGCTTCATTATCATCGAGCTATAAAAAGATTTTGACCGTTAATTAATCTTTGGTGTATGCGTTTTGAAGCAAATCATCAAAAATTTATAGCATATGCACGTATAACATCAAATGTTAATTTACCTTTGTCACTGATACAAAAGAATCAATTTATGCTAAATGATAGAATTTTAAAAGAATTTTTGTTTCAAGAAAAAGTGCTTTTTACTTGTGATACTACAAACACAATTAAAAATCATCTTTTTTTAAAAGTTGTTTACCAAATTCGTCATTATTATTAGTGAAATGGATTAAAATAAATAATTATATCTACAAATCTAATATGATTTTAAGTTTAGGAGTCCGAGATATTTTACCTTCTTTTGGAAATATCACAGTTATTGTTGTTGATGAAAATGATGAATTTTTTTGTAATTCAAAAATTAGAAACTCTCGGATTCTCGTCTCACTTTTATGCTTAT
>NW_012027191.1:0-4910 GCF_000956235.1 Wasmannia auropunctata
CCCTTCCGCTCCGTTGCGGAAAACCTCTATAAATCGAAATAAAACCTACCTTAACTCGAATTATTTGTCAGGCATTTAGATATATATTTTATCTCTGTAACTCGAATTTAAAGTAGCCAGACCTCTACAAGTCGAAGTTCTTCTCTATATAAGTCGAACTTCCATTGTCGCTACCTCTAATTCGAAGCTGTAGCTATGTGTAACCGTGAGTAATAGCCTGGTATTTTGTTTTATAGTTACATTTATCATGTATGCAATAAATAATCACTGTTAAATATTGATTTTTTTCCTCTAAAAGCCATTATAATCGAAAAATTATAAACTCTTGTACAAAACCTCCGTCGAATTTTCATATGTTAACCCTCTTTTACTCGAATTTCGATCGAAAACTCTATAACTCAACAATTTTTTTAGTCCCTTGAGATTCGAGTTATCGAGGTTCGGCTGTATTATCAAATGTTCATTTCAAATGAAACAGAATTCGTTCAAGGTCAACTGAGACCTATTATAACGTAAATATACACAGGATCCAATATATTGGATCTCTGTATCTAAAGATCAATTAATTTTATGAAGAAAATAAAACTGGTTGCAAGAAATCAAAAGATTTTTTTTATATAGAACTTATCACTACATTTTCGAAAAAAATAAAGTTCTTAAAATTAAGGATTCTTTATTTAGATTGTACTTAATTTTTTATTGTACTATATCAACTAAATGATTTCAACAATAGCTCTCTTCCTCCAAATATAAGTAATACATACTTTAAAAATATAAAAAATAAAAATAAAAATATAATTAAAAAAATTAAAATATAAAAAATATATAATAGTATAATGTAACTCAATGTAAAAAAATATTTTATCTTTTTATATTTAAGAAAATAAAAGACTAAGGCACGATGGGTAAAATAATTAAATTTTGATATAAACAATGGAATTTTTTTTATGTTTTGTTATAGTTTTTATACCGAATTATTTTCAGACGTTACTTTCAAACTGATATGATGAGAAAATCACAATCAAAAAAGTACAGCTTCATCGAAATCTGAACAAAAACTCAAAAATACGTAGCATTTTCTTATCTTTTTTTTTCTCTTTTTATTATCTCCTACCCCATCCCTCTACTTTTACTTAACATAACACCATCCATTCTGACATCACCTATAATCTTAGGTGATCACATCACCCAAAATCTAACATCACTCAATCTGTTCCTAATTATTTTGCTTTTAGCATTATCCAGGATCAACGACGTAGATGTGGCAGTTATCAAATTCCGTTGGTGTATTTAAAAAGCTCGTTATTGTACAGTTAAACTATTCTTCTACAGCTCAATTCGTCAGTATCATCATCTTCATCATAATAAAATGTATATTCGTCAATATAATGTAATGAAATAATTATCTAGATACTCTGCTAGTTCAAGAATCACTTCTAAGTATCGAGCATAAAAAAATATTAAATAATGGTAGCAAATAATAACAATCAACTACCCGATTTCCTATTCTACAGTCGCACAAATAACTAATGATAACTAAAAAATCAGAAGAACCTTTATCAATAAGAACATATGAAAAACATTTTACAGATTTTGTGTAACGTGATTTAATTCAAGGTTAAATAAAAGTAGAGGGATGGAATAAAAGGTATAAATAGAAAGAGAAAAAGAAAATAAGAAAGTGCTATCCATTCTTGAGTTTTTGTTTAGATTTTGGCGAAATTTTGCTATTTTGAGTGTGATTTTCAACACTTGCGGCTTGCCATCATATCAGAGTTTGAAAATAACATTTGCAAATAATTCAGCACATCAAAAACTATAAGAAAACATGTATAAAAAAGGTTTCATCGCTCAAGCCAAAATTTGGTTATTTTATTTATTGTCCTTTAATGGTATATGGTTTTAGAGATCCTATAATCAGAGTTAAGACACGAGAAACAGAACTCTAGTTAGAGACTATTTTCTCTTTCTGTGCAGACTTCTAGTTTCGTCAAAATCCTGCAAGCAAGAAAAGATATGTGCTATTTCGGTCTGCAGTGATGCAAGAGAAAAAAAGATATGTGCTATCTCGTTTTGATTAACACGAATTGATGTAAAATGGCGAATTAACCAAAAGTAGCTGTTTCGTATTACGATCTTCATTAGAAAATCTCTAGTTTTAATTAATTCAACAAATTCATTTCAATTATTTTTTTAAGACATGATATATTATTAATGCTTTCGTAAATATTTAACTAACTATTTAATTAACGTATTACACATAAAAATAAATTAAAGTATATAAAGATAAAACTTTCATTTCCGGTGTGGTAACATAAATGTTAAGTAAAGTCGAGGAACCAAAACAATATTTTAAAAAACAGACACATTTTAGGTATCAATATTACCATATATGTGACAAAATATTTTAATTCACATAAATAAATACAAGTTTAAAATCGACATTTTAAACAATTGAGTAATCGAAGTAAAATGTTAGTATTTTGATTTCATCTTTGGTGTCTATCTAAAAGTGTCTATAAAGGTGAAAGTTGAAGCGCACTTTTTTGAATTTCAGAAAAAGACTAAAAATTAAAAATTACTTGTTTTTCTGAAAAAATTAAAAAATGTAACTTCTTATGAGGGGTTCCCTTTAAAATTTCAAAATTATCCTTCATAAATAAAGTCGCAGGGAGCACATCATTATTTTAGTGCCTTCTTAGCAGGACATCGCCCTATAAATACTATATCTTTTTAAATTTTATTATAATCGTATTTCGAGTTACAATCTTATTAAAGCTTACTCCTGGTTTCCATGCGTTATTCGCATCTCGTCAAGTATCATCAACCAATGCTTTTTTACGCGCATTATAGCGCGTTATAACAATGTTAAAATTAAAATTTTGAATTCGGTTAGTTTCGATCGGTTTTCGGTACGTGAAATGACAATTTGTCACATCTGTCAGAGGCAGGTTAAAAATGTTAACATTACGGATATACATTATTAACTTAACATTAAATTAAGAATATTAAAAATTTTTGTTAATACGACGAATCAAGAGATTCTACAAATAAAATACATATTAACTAATAAAGAAACAAACACAAATAATTCCTTCCAATTTCTATGAGCTATAGATCATAGTATAAATAATAAATAATAAAAAAAATGTTTTATGTACTCTTATATTGTGTTGAAAGGATAAAATACTCCTTTGAAAAGAATTATTTTTAGAAATATAAAAAATATAACAAAAATATTTTATAATTTTGTCTGATAAAATTGTTTAAGAACAAATTCAGTTAAATATAAAAATTTTTCAAATTCTCAAAAACGATGATGACTAGTAAGATATTTTAAAAATATAACATGTATTAAAAAAATGTTAATACATCTTTATAAATTGTTTTTAAAGTCATAAAATTTTTATTTAAAACATTTCTTATGTTCTATGAGTTATTGATATATGCATAAAAATATTGATTTTGTTTTACTATCTTAATGTGTGTAAGAACATTTATAAAAAATAATAGTATTGATAAAAAATGTCTTTTTTACCAATACTATACATATATATCTAAAGCTCATTAAAATCGAATGACACTTATAATTTTTCTTTGTAAATATTTTTGATATATAAAGAAAACGTAGTTAGAAACATACATTAAGTTATTAATTTGTATAAATTAACTTGTATAAATTAATTGTGATTACTTAAAAATGTAATTATATGATATAATCTACAAAACAATTAATATATTTTATAATAAATTTTGTAATTTTTTTTTATAGAAAGATTATAGAAAATAAGAATAGAAAATAAAATATTCTTTCTTATAACACATTTTAAATCGTAGCAACTAAGTATTTTTTCAATATAATAACATTAAAATATCATGTTTGTTTTACAAAAATGTGATTATATATAACAATAGGCGCTCTCTACAATATTAGCACTTGTGCAACAATCAAAATGTGCATAATGATGAAGTTGAAATGAAATAATGCAACTACACTGCGTTTAAATAGAGAAAATGTTTCTCAAAATAGAATGTCTCATAGCTTGTTTACAATGAACTTGGTCTACATAAATCTACGTAAGTCTGATGCAAACGAGCAATTAAATAAAATTAATATTATATAAAAAGTCCATAATTTACACGCGCGTATATAATGTTATTGTTATTTGAAGAAAAAGAGAGATAGAGGCAGATGATAATTAATTTCATTTAATTGCTCGTTCGCATCAGACTTACGTAGATTTATGTAGACCTTATGTATTAATACATATATATATATATATATATAATATATACAATATATATACATCATTTAGAGTCGTCATTATTACAAAAATTGTAATAACAAAACGTTGAGACTACACTTTTAGTTTTAGCATACACAGCTAATTAATGAAAAAAGAAGTTACAAAAAAATAAATTCAAAAATGTAAAAAATATTTAAACATTAATATCTATCTAAGAACATCTTCACTATGCAATGGACCGAAACACGTTTAAAAAAATACATTCATACAAATATATATTCGCACTAATCACAGAATGGAACATTTTAACTGTATGTATAGTATATAATATTGCTGTATAGTATATATGAAACATTTATCTTTGTGCAGTTTTATCATTATCTTATGCATTTCATAACTGATTTATGTAAAATATTTGATAAAAATACAGTCACCAAACTAATCGACCGGACAATGCGTTAATGTCGATAATTTCTAAAAATTCAAGATAGAACTTTGTCAAAAATTATCGTAATATAACGATCGAAAAAGCATTTCACAGCTTAAAGTCTTTACTTTCGAAATCCATAATTCATTAAATGACTTACTGATTCTTTACAAAGCTGCACGGATGTAAATGGAGATCAAATCTAATATGCATCAAATCTAAAATTTTTTTACTAA
>NW_012027191.1:4930-5870 GCF_000956235.1 Wasmannia auropunctata
AAAAAAACTAAACACAAAATTTTGCTCTGAAATTCTACTGATGTCTTATAAACCGTATTCATAGTCGGGTCGATTCTTATATTTTAAGACCATCTTAAGTACAGTACTTAAGATGTTATAAGCCAATCACAGAACCGTATTAACATCTTAAGACTACATTACTTTAAGATGATTTTGAAATAAGAATCAACTATGAATACCGGCCTAATAGACGAAGAGAAATATGAACCATATATAATTAAGGAAATTGTTCTATGATCAAGGACTTGCGATACTGATTTGTTGCATAAGACAGAGTTAAGAAGGAGATTGTTCTGTGAGAGATGTTGTGTATATATGTATAATATATACATAGTCTGTGCATATAGGAGCTGTATAGTGGAAAGATCATTGCGTGACTTTTTAAACGTTCTGTGGTCAAGGACTTGCGATACTGATTTGTTATATACAGGGTGTTCCAAAATTGGTGCATTTGGAGTACAGGACGTGATACTTTATGTTAAAAGGAACAACTTTTTTCTTTAGCAAATTTTGATCTGACAAATAATTTTGGCAGGAGAGCTGGTTAAAGTTAACGAATAATCGCTCTTGTCCATGCGGCGTTCAGGGCCGGCGCGCGCTCCTTCATTCACTTGTTCCTAATTCTTGGCTAATATTTACAAGTAATGTTTTAAGATACTAATACGGCTTTGTTATAATTAGTTTACGACATTTTAAAACTGTTTTTTAAATATTAATAATTGATAATAATTATATTTATAATTGATTCTTAATATTTAAGACTGTTTTAAACACAGTTTTAAAATGTCGTAAACTAATTATAACAGAGCCGTATTAGTATCTTAAAACATTACTTGTAAATATTAGCCAAGGATTAGGAACAAGTGAATGGAGGAGCGCGCGCCGGCCCTGAGCGCCGCATGGATAAGAGCGATTATTC
>NW_012027191.1:6021-7010 GCF_000956235.1 Wasmannia auropunctata
GGTGCCAACTTCCCGTGGCACCGCAAATTTCCGAAAAGTGGATTTCAACGGTGAATTTCTATAGTTCTCAAAGAGTTCTATAGTTCCTGATAGGTTTTAGGAAGAGTTCCGGCCTGTAACTATTTTAAATAAATTTTTAAACTTAAGAGCTGGCACCTCACTACAAGAGTAAAGTACCTCTTTATCGCAAGTTCCAGCTGACTTTTTGGCGTTTTCTGATAGTTCCGCAATAGTTCCAACAAATTCTATAGATTTCGTTCACAGTTCAGGCATTAAAGTATTTTTTAATAATTTTTTAAACTTATGTCCAGCATCTCACTACAAGAGTAAAGTACCACTTTAACGCGAGCTCCAGCAAACTTTTTGGCGTTTTCCGATAGTTCCGCAATAGTTCCAACGAGTTCTATAGATTTCGTTTACAGTTCAAACATTTAACTGTTTTTTAATAATTTTTTAAACTTATTCGTTGGAACTATTGCGGAACTATCGAAAAACGCCAAAAAGTCGGCTGGAACTCGTGATAAAGAGGTACTATACTCTAATTGTAGTGAGGTGCTGGACATAAGTTTAAAAAATTATTAAAAAACAGTTAAATGCTTGAACTGTGAACGAAATCTATAGAACTCGTTGAAACTATTGCGGATCTATCGGAAAACGCCAAAAAGTCGGCTGTAACTCGCGATAAAGAGGTACTTTACTCTTGTAGTGAGATGCTGGACATAAGTTTAAAAAATTATTAAAAAATACTTTAATGCCTGAACTGTGAACGAAATCTATAGAATTCGTTGGAACTATTGCGGAACTATCGGAAAACGCCAAAAAGTCAGCTGGAACTCGCGATAAAGAAGTATTTTACTCTTGTAGTGAGGTGCCAGCTCTTAAGTTTAAAAATTTATTTAAAATAGTTACAGGCCGGAACTCTTCCTAAAACCTATCAGGAACTATAGAACTCTTTGAGAACTATAGAAATTCACCGAGATCGGAAGAGC
>NW_012027191.1:7030-9425 GCF_000956235.1 Wasmannia auropunctata
GTGACTGGAGTTCAGACGTGTGCTCTTCCGATCTAGTTTTATGTAAAAATAATTTCAGGAATATGATATGTTCTTGTTAAATGTAGTTATTTGTATTTTGTTATGTTGCTAGAAATCTATAAAATCATCCAGCGAAAACTTTATGAGATCTAGGATTGATTTACACAACGTTTGAAAAATATTTATAAATATGGACGTCTAATCCCAGACAGCACATGATATCATACTGATATCCCATACTCATACTGAATGTACTGTGATCATACCGATTTTACTGAGAACATTCGTGATAATATTTTTAAAGTATATCCCATTTGATATTCCAGGTAGATTTAATGTATATTCTTTTTACGTACCCAGTATGTAGGAATCGACATAAACGCCATCTGTACGTACCATATATGCACTTTGATGCTAATCTTTTCTCTTCAGTATCCACGCTGTTTTTATTACAGTGACAGATTACACAATGACAGATGACAAGAATTTCGAAGATTTACGCAACGTAATGTTTATGCAAGGTAATCCGACTTTCACATTTTATTTAAGAACATTTTTTAATATTAAATACATTAATTATGTTTATTATAAAATTGATTATTCGTAAAATCAATCATTTGTTATAAACCACTACTAATTTTGAGGTTATATTGCTTACTGAAAAACTATGTACAGGGTACTCCAGGTCACTCGGAAGAGCCGGCATCTACGTATTCTTCATGACCAAAAACTGAGTCGAAAATTTTAATAGCAAAATGTTGAGATGTCATTAGTTTGTGAATGGTGAGATGTTGAAACTGTTCAATCACAGGGCATTAAGAGCGCACCGTCAAGTGCGGTGCAGTCAAGCGATCGGTGGCTCCTCCGGGTGACCTGGATCATTCTGTATACAGTATCAAAAATATTGATAGCAAAATGCTAGCAGTTTGCTGGCATCGACTAGCAACAAATTTGATCAGATTCCTATTGCAAATCCATCTGTGTCTGCGTTAAGCTTAAAATTTGTCAACAAAGCCTTTGACATGCTATGCCAGCAGATTAGTGGCAGAAACCGAGCGGAATCTGCACACGCGGACAATCTGACAGTTGACTAACAGCAGAAACTGAATAGGAGCTGCAAATTCTGCTCCATTTCTATTACCAATCTGTTGGCAAATGTACGTCAGCTTTGTTATATTTCTGATGGTAATTTTCTGACATTGTCAGACATTATAGAATCTGTATAAAATTTGTTGACTTTCTGCTCAAAAATTGATAACAGATTTTGCTCAAAATCAATCTCTGCAAACTTAGCTATTTGAGATACATAATTTAATATATAAAATTCTACTTGCAAAAAAATAAGCCAAGTTTCTAATTTTAAATTCTTATTTTACAGCATTTACTAGAGATTTTCTACATATTGCAAGAGATACGTATACTTCTTATTTTATTATTTCATATTAAATCATAAAATTATTAATAAATTTGAAGTTATTTCAGTTCTAATATTCATTTCTTATTTTGCTGCATTTATTGGACTTTCTGCGTATTGTAACAGTGAGACATATACTTTGATTCCTGTTCCTGTTTTTGTCTACGATCTCTTTTTTTGACTGACATAATATTTTAAAAGTTGTACCGTAGTCTTCAATTTGAGGTAAGAATGTTTTCTTATATTATTTAACGTTGTTGTTTTTACACTAATAAAAACGAGCTTAATATGTATATAACAAATTAAGATCTCAAAAAGTAATGTTTATATATAATGTTAATATTATAATATCAATATTAGTGTTATAATATATAAATGTGTAATATATGAATTAAAAAATGTTAATTTCTTGATTTGAGTTTGGAGAAATTACATGTTTATAACAATGTTATCTCTAGCATTTATTTATAGAGTTAATTAAACATGTTTAATGTTTTAATATTTTTTAATTGTTAATTTAAATTATATTATAGTGATTAATTTAAACTACATTATAATAATATTTTTATAATTATATCTGTTTGGATTTATAAAAAATATCGAGTGATAAAAATGTTTCTTTTTTCAGATATAATACCAAAATTACATCCACAAGCTACAGACGATCAAATTTCAGCCCCAATAAAAATCTGGTTGGCTCATGCCAAGGAATGATTGTTCAGGCAACACATGACCAAAAGTAAACATACAAATCGACATAAATGAAAAATTAAGTATTTGTTGTATTTCATTCATTTATTTATTATTTTAATTTAAAAATAAAGCAACATTTTTAACTCTTGTTAGATCACAATTTATCTTTTTTTAATTTTATTGACATAAGTTGATATATATATATATAACAGTATATAATTATATTATTTAGAACATTTTTTTTATTTTATTGACAAATTATAATATAATGCTACATTATATTATTTA
>NW_012027191.1:10813-15717 GCF_000956235.1 Wasmannia auropunctata
ATCATAAGATTGATTTATTCGACAGCCATTTATAATACCGATAAATCAATCTTATAATTGGCCATTTGCAAGTCCAATCAGGACTCGTAACACCGGTCGCGCTTCTCTGATAATCTAGGACTCTACTTAGCATGTACTACGTACATACGTCGTAGTACGTATTTCGAGTATTCTGAGAATTTACGTAATATTGTTTTATGATGTTCTTCGAACGTTCTCAGCCCTAATTTATATTTAATATACGTAATATCCCTAACAGCACACGTTAATTCTAACGTGTGCTGTTAGGGATATTACGTATATTAAATATAAATTAGAAACCTATAAAAAAAAGTGTCGCAACCTTTTAGTGAGCGAGTGTACAGCATATTGCGACAGCAATTGGCTATAGTTCGCTATTATTGATTAAAAATTTATCATGCGATAATACATTTTAATTTTTAATAATCAAAATTGCAGCGAATTGCTCATGCTTCTGCTGTGAGTTGTATTTTACATACAACAATAACAACTACAAAATTTACACAAATAAACTTAATTATTGCACTGAAATTTTTGACAGTGCGGTTTAACACTGTAAATAAAATAGCGGATAAAATTTATATTATTAAAAGAATTATTAGAGTCAATTAGTAGTAGCGATAACGATGAAATAATTATAGATCATTTACTTAATTATTGTCTAAACGACATCCGAAAGACATCTTTCGAAAGATGTCTTTTCGGACTTTACAAAAAGATGTCTTTAAGACAACTTTTAGTATAGTCTGAAAAGACATCTTCCATATGACGTCTTTGGGACGTCTTTTGGACTTTACCAAAAAGACATCTTCAAGACAACTTTTAGTATAGTCCAAAAAGACATTTTTCATATGACATCTTTGAAATGTCTTTTTAGACAATTTTAGGACTTTACCAAAAAGACGTCTTTAAGACAACTTTTAGTAAAGTCTAAAAAGATATCTCATGAAACGTGTTTCATAAGAAACATTAAAAAAGCATTGTTAATTAACAATGATTTTTAAATTATAATGTATAAATTAAAAAGGAGGAAATAACAGAATATAAATAAAATAAAAGCAAATTAAAAGCATTTTACGAGTATTAACTGCTCTCTTTAAAATATTTAATTTTCTGTTAGGTACATATAAAATATTTATTATAGTACCATTATGTAATAAATTAATGTATTTTTTAATTGAAATTTTACTTAATAATGACTTTCCTCTTGACTTTATATTTAATATAATGCCCGTTTTTTATTCAACAAAAAACTGAAAAACAAAACATTACAAACACTTCAGAAATATTAGGAAATTACAATGGCTTGTGGTCCCATACATTCCATCCGTTTCTGACAAATTCAAAAATACTACTAGAGACATGAATGTAAAACTTGCATTTTTCAGTCTTCATAAATTCAATACTATCATTAAAACATAAAAGGACACTTTCCCATTTATATCGAATAAAAATATGTAAATAAAATTACTTATAAAGATTGTAATGCAAGATTGTAATCCTATGTCGGACAGACGGACCGACAATTATAAGTACTAGGGTCTCTGAACAAATAAATGATTTTCGGAACAACACAAAAAATTACATTTTTCTGTTATTTCAGAGCATAGAATGAATCCACGAGATTGGGAGAACGTAAAGCTTTTTACAACAAGCGATCGATTTACTTCCGAAATATTACATATCCAAATCCAAAAAAAGTCTAAACCTCCAGTCCGATACGAAATTTTTTCAATGTGCTTATTCGCCTTTACTTAGTTTTCTATAAATAAGATTTTATGATTCCCTATCTATATTTTGGTTATAACAAGTATCTAATTATTTATTATTATGAACTTGACATGTGTTTGATGACCTACCTACAATAATTTTATTCGCTAACTGACTGCCTTCTACATTGCGTTCGTTTTGTCATTTTACTGCTGATTGACTTTGTTACTATACTGACGTTTTTATTTTCTTTGTTCTTTTATTTTAAATGATTTGCGAATTTCGTTTTATTTCTTATTGTTAAATCTTATGTTTTTGCCTTCTGGATTATAAGTTGTCTTCTTACTCTGATCTTTTTACTTTTTTTTCTCTTATAATGTTGGTGTATCGTTCACTTTTATTTTCTTTCAATTGTGATGCACTGTTTATTTTTATACATGTTAAGTCGATGTTACTAGAATTAACAATCAGACATTAACGATACATTGGGAGCTTGTTCTATAATTTTAAAGAGAGTACACTCTTTTTACTCCAGAAACTTTAACCTTTCATGATTGCTGAGGGTGATTCAAAATTGAATCAAAACGTCCATGGATTAAAAAAGTATTTAAATAAAGACTTTCAATACAACACTTCTATGACTATCTGCGCTTCACTTACCGCGCTATAACTCTTATTAGCCCTTGTTTCTATTTTTCTTATTTGATACATTTTTTACTTAAAATTGTCTTGAAAAAACTTGTCTACAAAACGCCGTGTATTCAAAACTAAAAAAAACCTAATTACTATTATAAAATTTACAAAACCGCCATATTAAATTTGTGTAAAATAATTAAGTATTTAGTACATTAAACATTTTAAAAATTTGTTTAAAAAAAATCTCAAAGAGACATAGGATAAATATAAAAAGAACAGCAATTATTTTATTTAATATCATTTATTTATAAATTAATGCGGATGCGGATGCAGATGCAATAATGAAAACGACAAGAAGCATATTATGCATATTACAATTCACATTCTTAACATTTTGCTATCGGTCCCGATAAAAACGTGTTCTCAATAACTATAGATATTATGATATAAAGTTGCATCTTTATCGTTCACTATTGAATATATTCCATGCCTTGTTATCATTTAAGATCGTCTTCTTTGATAACCGTCCTTTTCATTCATATATATACATACACATGCGCGTTTGTACACATATACATACGCACACGAGCAGATGCATATACGATGTATATATATATAAAAATGCGTGTGCGTACATAACGGTATAATTACAATTAATGATGCAGTAGCAATAATATTATGTAAACGTCAACGTTATTGAGAGACAGATACAATATATATGTTTTTGCATAATGTAATTCGTCTTTAAACCTTCATTCAATTCTCCCAAACACAACAACTTAAAACACTGAGATGATGAGGGATATCGCTGTAAATTAGATAATTACTTTAAGATTTCTAAAATTGGTGATCGAGGAATAAACGACTCTATTTTTATATGTAGACATCTCGTATTCACTCTTTCCTGTCCATTAATCTTTAAAGTATCACTTTATTCCGATATCCCCATTTCTCATTATATCTTGCCGCGATGCGATTATTTTAGCGGCGTTCAATTCGCGAAACAATGATCCAAGCGAAATACGACGCTCCGACGAAGACAGGACTAAGATAAATCACATACAGCCTTATTATTCATTTTTTCACATATTCACGCATTCATTCAATCTCTTTCTCTCTTTCTCTCTCTCATTCTTTTCTCTCTTCGCAAAGAGGAAAACAAAGGATATTATCGGGTAGGTAAAAACACGAAGTTTGTGACAACCGTAAAACACATTTGTCAAACAGTACGACGAAAAAGGGAGAAGGGAGAGGCGGAGGGCTGATCCAATTCTTGAAAGCAGCCTTGCGCACATTGCACAGATTGCTGGCTAAAAACATGCCGTCGCTTTTTACCGTAATAATAAACAATTAATTAATCACTAAGTGTTGCTTCTCTTTTTGTCTTTCTTTCTTTCGCGGTGTTTACTTCTTCAAATAAAAATTGCTTTCATGATTAGAATGTCGATGTACGCGTGCGCGGCCATTTGGCTTTGCCGACCTTTTGCGCCTCGAAAAATTGATATCCATCTCTGGAAATACGACGGCCAAGCTCGCAAAGATACTGCCAACAACTCCCATCACCCGCGATATTACTGAGCTCCTTGTTTGAATGATGCAAGTCTCCTGCCCGGTTGTGTATTGGTCTGCTCGCACGCGCTCTAACTTTTCTCTCACTTTTCACATTTCCTTCGTTTGCTTCTAACTTAATCTTTTCTATGCTGCTGTTTCGGCTGTCCGTTGGACTATCGTAACTCATAACTCTCCTTTATTCTTCCTTCGTTGGCTCAGCCTTCTTGCCAAGAGGGATTGCCGCCTTTACTCTAAAACAATCGATTTTTAAACGTTGCGACAAAAGATTTAAAAGACAATAAAAATACAATGCGTTGATTCTCTTTGCACAATTTTATTGAAATATTTTAAATAGAAATAATGTTGCAAGATTTATATATTTGCATATATGTATTATATTTTTTTGTTAAATATTATTACAAAGCAAAGATATTTCTTTAGTGAGTTCAATTTTGTCTATTACAAGTATATAAAAAAAATTTAGATTGTTTACCGCTTTTCCATTGTTATAAATAACGTAATAATCAATTATATATGTTGATAATATCCGAATTTGAATTTAACAGAATAACATCAGTTAATTCTTAATAAAAACATTTTATACAATATAGAAATTATATATATATATAGAATTAAAAGAATGTGCATTAGAATGGATTTATGTATTGAAAGTTTACATATAGTCATCGTCTACAATAAGACTTAAAACTTAAGAATTAAGAAAATTAATCAATCATAATCGATTATTCTTCTCATGAAGAGTGAGATGAACAATCGACTATGATTGGTCAATTTTCTTAAATCTTAGTTTTAACGCTTACGGTTTAAGGGGCTGTCTACAATACGTCGTATGTCAGATTGTAAGCCGTAAATCGTAAGAATTGACCAATCACAGTTAAATGTAAGAAAAATATTCGACTACGATTGGTCAATTCTTAGTTAGTATGATATGAGTAGTGACTAATCGGAAGAGCACACGTCTGAAC
>NW_012027191.1:15737-21060 GCF_000956235.1 Wasmannia auropunctata
CCAAAAATAAAAAATTATATTGATGTAAACTAAAGATTGAAATTTGATTAATTATTGGGTGGATGATCCATATCTTCGTTCGGTTTTTGAAGGCTGAAATGAAACAAGTTTTTTTCATACAAAGGATGAATTTTAACTAATGATATATTCTCCGGTTTTGTTGATGACCTCTTGCCATCAATGCGTAATTTTCGAAAAATTACGCATTAGAAAGTAAGGAAATATACTTTCTAATGCGTAATTTTTCGAGAATAAAGCTCCAGCAGACTCGAAAATTGGATTTAGTACGGATACGCACCACAAATTGTGCAGAAATCTTGATTTTGCTATGTAATTTGGATCCACTTCTTCAGAGGGCGATAGTGCGCGAGGGCATTTTAGCGTTACAGCCAAAAGGCCGGCATGTCCGCTCTCGGATCCTCTCTGACGGTGCCGACGGTGGAGTGGAGTCACACTGTGGTGGAGTGCTGACGGGGGCGCTACGGCTAGACAGACAGATTGAGACAGATTTCTTCGCTGCCAGCTTGTTGCCAGTTCGCGGCTTCGACGGGACAAGCCAGAGCGAGCGTGTATAGCGAGTGACCACGAGAGTGACATGGCTACAAGTATTTCGGAAGAAATCGAGGTATTTTAACGAGGCCGCGCGACGTGGATTCACCCTCACGTGGGGGAACGTCGATCTCGCCGCCCGCGGAGAGACGTTTCATCCTCGTGCGGGAACGGAAATTCCTCCCGACTATTTTTCCCGTACACCTTTCCATATCCTTCTCCCTCCGCATCCCTCACCCTCCTCTTCCTCCACCACCACGTTACACCGAATGAATTCGCCGTGTAGAAAGTGTCCTAGAGCCGCGAATTCCACGACGCGCTTTTGCGTTCGATAATAAAAAGGTGCCTCGCCACGCTGGTCGCCCGTCCCTTCCCCCTCTCCTTCCCCGTCGTCGATTTATAAATAATCGCCGTTAACGCCGAGGAATACCCCGCGGGGCGATTGCGTGAGGCGGCGTGGGACCGGCGAAACGATGCGCACGCGATCCGTCGTACAGGTTAGCGCGGCCACGCATTAGGTCGTCGTCCATGATTGCCCTGCCGTGTCGTCGATGCGGAGTCGAGCGCGGTCCCGACGCGATTTCGCGTGGTGTTTCGGATAAGCAGTGACGTATACTTTTTTTTTTCTTTTCAGGAAATCGATCGGAAGCAGAATACGGAAGTAGCGAGCACCGGCGAGTTCCCGCCCGAATACTTGATCAAGCACCCGCTGCAAAACACCTGGACCCTGTGGTATTACGAGCCCGACAGGAATAAAACATGGGAGGAGAGCCAACGGGAGATAACGAGCTTCGATACAGCTGAGGATTTCTGGAGGTATCCATATCTATTCTTTTCTTCCCCTATCCCTTCCCTCCCATCTTCGGCGGTGTGAAAAATACGCCGTCAGAGACTTACGAATTGTCGAACACGAGTTACAACGAAAAATCTTTTTTTTTTGTTGTATACAGCTTGTACAACCACATAAAGACAGCCTCCGAATTAAGGCAGGGTTGTGACTATAGCATGTTTAAACAAGGAATTCGGCCTATGTGGGAGGATGATCAGAACAAGTGTGGCGGACGATGGCTAATAAATCTAGAAAAGAAGCAAAGAATTTCGGATCTAGATAATTTTTGGTTAGAAATTCTGCTCTGCATGATTGGGGAAGCTTTCAATGAATATTCAGACGACGTCTGCGGAGCTGTAGTAAACGTCAGGACGAAAGGGGACAAGCTTGGTGTCTGGACATCAAATGCAGATTCCGCGGATAGTGTTATGGAAATTGGGTAAGGGATTGTAGCTACTTTGCGACTCTCTTTTGTATTCTTTGAATTTTCGAGCTCGCCGATACAATTACTTTTATGCTTTTGTTTTTAGCCGGAAACTGAAGGAAAGATTAAGGATTACATCTAAAACGACTATGGGATACCAGGTACATAAAGATACCATGGTCAAAGCTGGAAGTCAAACAAAAAATACTTATACACTTTAAGTAATCACTAAATTCATGATATCACCCCTGAGTTGTTCATTAAAATATGTTAATGTCAAAAATTCGTCGGATGAGATATTAATTTGATACAATTGTGTGAAGTAAATATTTGCATTATGTTGAAAAAGAAATTAATAAAATTTTGTTTCTCTGAAAACATTTTACGTCATTGTAGTTATGTTTCCGTAATAACGACAGAGACTAAATAAAGATAAATCATATATTAAAGTGAAATAGATGGATATAATTATTAATATAAAAATTTAAGTTTAAGGAACATAGTATACATATAGCTTACACAGACATAATTTAATGAGATACGCGCGGGCTGCTGTATTTTTCGTGGTTAATACGACTGTATGGTTAGGATAAATTTATATGTGCTTAGATGTAAATTTGTGCAACTTTAATTTTTCAACATCAAATAAACCCTTGTAATCTCTTGTAATACTTCTGTACGATAGTAAGGTGCAAGCTACAATTATACTCGAGATTTTCGTATAAATATCAAAAAGTGTACTGTGGCATCCGTATCTTTTTATTTATATCACCTACAACTTCCGTACATTAAATTACCTACTCTATATCTACATTTATCGAATTTTTACATTGTTAAATTATATCACATTTAATTGATAAATAGGACAAATAATTAGGGCACAAATTCAAAAGAATAATATAAATATGATTTACGTAAAAAGATCTTGAATTTACATCATAAATTTCCATTTTTCAATATTAATTCCTCTACAAGTTCCTTAAGATCTCTCCGTCTTCCTTTTTCTAAGGCACGTATTAAATTTATGGCCCATTGTTCTGTGTCAGATTGTGACAGATAAATCTTCAGAATCTGCAAACAAATTATTTTAATATCAAGTTCAATCTAACAATAAGTTTATATTTTAGAGGTCTAGCTATATACATACACAAGCGCGCGCGTGCGCACACACATATTTAAATTGTTATAAATTATTACCTCATAACTTTGCTCCTTCAAATCATAAGGATATTTACTTTGTACAGCATCAATTTCACATTCTCTAATACCTAAATGTCTAGCTACATCTCGCCAAGATCGACCCAGCCTATCCTTGATTTGAAGCACCACTTAAAAAAAAAAAAATTATATATATATATATATGTATATATATATATTGTACAAAAAAAATAAAAATATTAAAACTTAAGAGTAAATATTAAGAATTTAAAAATACCTGTCTCTTGTAATAATTTTCTTCTTTTATAAAGTTTGTATTGCTCCTCTTGCTCAGGATTACAATGTAATGTTTGTATACTATTACTGAATAATTCAGTTGAGTTTTCTATTGACGACTGAGATAAATTATGCATGGAATTGCATGCTGAGCATTCTGAGCTTGTAGATGCTGATGCTGATGCTGATGATGATACCAAAGCTATTGTAGAGAGAATTTATTAGTTCTAAATTATCAAATTATTTTAATGTATAATAAATAATTATTTGTAATTAATTAAATTATTTAATTAATGAATTAATTATTCGAAATTAATTTGTAATAAACAAGTCATGTTGTAACAAAGCATCAGTGAACTACTAAAAATACACATATTTTAAAAGTTTTCAAATTTCCATTTTTACATTATTCCTATTCTTACGTACTGTACTATCTAGTCCTCAAACAAATCAATTTTGTATGATGTTATATATGTAACAAAGCTCATCAAAGCTATTTTGTTATCTTAAAAATTCTTCAAATTTATAACATCTAATTAATTTAAAAAAAAACTCACTTTCATCACTTCGATACTTGTTACATAAAGATGATGGTGGTACAGTTTCCAGCCATCTTTCATAATCTTGCAACTTGGTTTCTAAGTCAGGCTTGTGAATATACTTCTTTGATATATACCATAATGGCTCTATATTGCTGCAGCTCATAATATCCCGTTTCTCCAATAATCTTATAAATGTTTTGAGGTCCTTTACCTGGCTCAATTTACGTATTGACTCAATTTCATATGCGTAATTGCGTTTCAGCTGATCTAAGATATCACTGTCAATGAAAGGCTCAGCTATACTGAGGAAGTCCTGACGAAGCAAGTTGTACTTCTCGAGCATCTCGTTCTTCCAACAAAAAAAAACTCGATTTTTCAAGTCAGATTTCTACAGTACATAAATAATAGTGTATATAAAAATAGTTTGGAAAAACATTCGAACAGATACTTAACCCTAATTGATATTTAAGGTGGATATTTCTTTCAATATGTGGCAAATTTAAAGGCATTGTGAAAAATTGTTTATAACAAAAAATGTTTTTCAAAACTACATAATTTTAAGTCACATAATCTTATTTCTCAGATTTCGACTTTCAAAATGAAAAAAATTGTTTAATTATGTTAACTTTATTTGCTTAAAATAAATGTTTTATTATTAATTTCAAACAAAAATACGTTTTAATTTAAAGTTCGGTACGTTGAATTCGCGAATACCAGAAAGAAAACTTTGGAGCAATTACCAATTAAGGTTAATGTAATTACATACACATAATTACATGCACTTAAGTACTTAGAATAAATATGAATTTTCGTTAAAAATTTTACATATCTGATATAATTTTATATTATCTTACATATTTTACACTTTGCTTCACAATGCGTCGTCTTTAAAAGTTATACTAGACTGTTTTATTTTACGTAGTCAAAGTTATCAGATTCACTGTTCACATGTAGTTTGCAGTACTTAATTTTTATTCACAAAATATTATCTTCAGATCCACATTATTCTTTAACCAAATATGTAATTATTCGTAATATAATCGTGTATGTACATATATAAAAAACCGTAATCATTAAACTTGAGACCGTGTAAACTCGAAAGTGCGAACATGTTTGATACTCGAATTATTGTAAAAAATTTCTTTTTCTTTAAAATCCCAGGGTGAAATACAAAAGATATGGGAAATCCGGATATGATGAGATGATGACAAGTGCGTTCCTCCAACGCTCGTTCTGTGGTGCCACGTTCGTGAAGTCATTCTTTTTTATACTGTCCAAGAAATGTTTATGCAAGGCTGCGTTCAGGAATTCACAGTATATCCTTTGAGGGTGAAGTCCCATGGAGCCAGCGTACGGCGTATCGGCGTATGGCGTAAAGGAACTAGGCCAATCATAGACTTTACGCTCGTTTTTGTTACGCCAGCACTAGAGTCCTAGATTATCAGAGAAGCGCGACCGGTGTTACGAGTCCTGATTGGACTCGCAAATGGCCAATCATAAGATTGATTTATCGCTATTATAAATGGCTGCCGAATAAATCAATCT
>NW_012027192.1:0-791 GCF_000956235.1 Wasmannia auropunctata
GGACGGGCCGTGGGAGTCGGATGAGCTCCGACTGCGAGCCATTCGCTCCCTGTCACTGCCAGCCACGATGGAAGATGCCCAGTCTGGAGGCGCGGGCACAGGTTGGGCCGTGGAAAGGGGATGCCCGGAGGTTGAGGGCCCGCCAAAGGAGCCATCTCCCCCAGGCCACTGAGCGGCGCAACCGGACTGATCGCGGGAGTACCGTATCGTTTTTGGAGTGAAGCCGTTTCGTTTTGGGAGTAGCCCGAACGGTTTCGTTTTTTTGGAGTAAAGCCGTTTCGTTTTGGGAGTAGCCCGAACGGCTATCCTAGGGGACTGCAGCCCCGAGCTTTTCGAGAGGTAGCTCACTGAACAACTGCTCGCTCGCGCCGCAAGCTGCACCGGCCACGTACCGTGAAAGTAGTTGCAGAAAATCTTTGTCATTAATATTTTTGTTTTGGCGACCATAGTAATTGAGTAACGAAGGGCTGGCGACGTTCGTCGACAGCCAAGACCTCCTCGGTCCTCTCCGGGGAAGGGGGAGTTGTGACGTGACGTTTTTCGACAACGTCCGTCACAAGGGCTCATTAGCCCGACCGCGAAGGCTAGGTGGATCCTGCGTCCTCCGATTTTCGAGGGCGAGCGCATCTACGATTTTGCCATGTTCCGCGACTAACATTTTGTGATAGGATTAAACCGTTAGGCCTTGCCCCCGACCGAGATAAGCAAGGGATAGCGACTATTCGGAAGAGATTGTATTAAAGCGTCGTTTCACCGGCTCCGAGTAACGAGGACTCCAAGGACGAGAGGCT
>NW_012027192.1:3440-5799 GCF_000956235.1 Wasmannia auropunctata
AACCTATCTAATTGCGATATTTCACTTAAAATATTTATTTCATTATTATTTTGTACATTATGCACAAAACATAACTTCGGAATATTCCAAAATACATATTAATTGAGATATTCCATTTGAAATATTTATTTTACTATTATTTTGTAAATATACCTAAAACGATAACTTTGGAATGTTTTAAATACATATCAATTGAGATATTTCATTTGAAATATTTCTAATATATACTATAATAAAATATTTCAATTGTAACAGTTGTTTATGAATTATATCAGAAACAAGTACGTAAAATGTATCATTTGAAACCTAAATGAAACAATTTGAAACATTTTATGTATATTTCATGTTTAGTGGGATATTATCGTTGTCCTACCTGGGGTGGCGAAGACCAAACTGAAAGTTCTTGCCGCGTGTAACCAACTGTTTATCAACGGTAAAATGTCAATTTCTCATAATAATATCAAACAAACGATTAGTTTAGCAAATATTTATTTTCCGATTGGAATAATTATTGATGAGTGATGACTCTTGCATTTTTTACATATTCTTGAATTCTGTAAAGAAAACTCAATTTAATCTAAAACATTTTTTAGATATTTTTTTCTATTAAAAAATACAATGATAATATAAAGATGAATCACTAAAGCACAAACATTGCTTAATATTTATTTTATATTCTTTTTTGTAAAAAGAATATAAAGCAAATAAAAATATAAAATTTTTAAATGTTAAAAATAATAATGTATTAAAATATATTAAAAATAATAATATATTAATTCGGATAAATAAATGGTTATAAAATCAACGCGCGATAAATTGTACATATTAATAAATAGATCAGAATAAAATGTTATAATTTTGATTTCGTAAATACTTTAAACCATCATTTTTACACTATCAATGTTTATCATGAATTTAGAACCATTTATGTATTTGAATTAACAAATCAGTTAATAACATTTAATAACATTTTAAGAAAAGATTTGAACATTGGAACTGTTGATGACAAGAATATCTCATATGCACAAAGATATATGTTTATAAAACTTTTCTTCATAAAATAAGCCAAGGAATACAGGATACAGCGGGATAATTTGAATAATTTTGAATTTTTTAAAACAATTTTTCAAAAAACAATAATTTTTTTATCTTTAAATTGAACATATTATTTAAGGAATATTTATTCAATGTATAAAAAATTATTCTTTAAATTTTAAGGTGTAACGCCATCATTCGATTTACTTCTACAATTTTAACGAAATCAATCTTAAGGAGCAATTTGGATATCACAAAATAATAATAACAAGTATTTACACTGGAGAAAGATCTCATAATGCTGCGCCTTTTATACTTTTCTATGTGATTCTTAATTACAAAATATTGAACTATGTTACTTTTATCGGCCGCGTTTCATATAAACAGGTAGCATTTCCAACGAATATGAAAATATTTATAAAATATTACTACAAATATTTATTCTATATTTTAATAACATTTCGAATAAAATTTTTTATATATGTAAAATATGTATACATATATTTACATATTATATAAATATTATAAAAAAATATATTATAAAAAAATTATTAAATATTATAAAATATTATATAAGTAATATTATATTATATAAGTAATATTATAATAAGTAACATTATATTATATATAATAAATATATTATAATAAATTATATTATAATAAATTATATTATAATAAATAATATTATATTATATAAGTAATATTATATTATATAAAATATTATATAAATATTATATAAGATATTATAAAAAAATATATTAATATTTATTATAAATATTGCGTGCTATTTAGGATAAAGTAAAAATTAAACGATGCTTACGCTTCAATGATCCATCTCCACATTATTATATTTTTTAATAGAAATATCAAACCAAAAAATGTTTCGGATAAAACTAAATTACATTAAAAAAATAATCAACAATATGGTAGGAAATTAGAACCAATAACGCAGTACTTGATGTGTGAATAATTTAATCTTCTCATAAATTACGCCTCCATTACATTCTTCACTATCGAACGTTTCAGCCTTATTTCATCTGCGATCTGCGATATAATTTCAAAAAATTTCTTATTCTCTAAATTATTTTCTTTCATAGAATTCAAAAATATATTTTTTTAAAAGTTTCGCGCAACAAAAATTAAAGACCAACCTTTATTTTAATATAAAGGCTTTTCAGATTCACACAACTCCATATTTAAAATCGCTAGCGTTTCCAAAATTAAAAATAATAGTGTATACGTACACTAAGTGTTTCATTTTAATTTCTCCGGATGAATACTTTAAAAAGTATGAAAGATAAAAAAAAATATTTTCTACAAAAAA
>NW_012027192.1:6930-7930 GCF_000956235.1 Wasmannia auropunctata
GAAGGGAGGGAGGAAGTGGAAAAAATAGAGAAAAGATATTTGAGATGGGTATTGGGAGTAGATAGTAGGACACCGGGATACTTGATAAGAGAGGAGCTGCAGAGGGAGAAAATAGGGGGTAGAGCGGGGAGAAGAGCCTGGAAGTTTGAGAAAAGATTGAGGGAAGGTGGAGGCAGCGAATTGGCAAGGAGGTGTGTGGAGGAGATGAGAGATAGGATCGAAAAAGGGAGGGGATTGTCAAATTGGGAGAGGGAAAGAAAGAACTTCTTTGAGGTGAGGGGGTGTAAAATAGAGGAGGTAGAGGAAAAGAGTAAGGAAGGGGAGGAATGGTTTGAGGAAATGGAAAATAGGGAAAGAGAAAGGCAAAGGAAAGAAAGATGGGAAAGGATAAAGAACTCAAGATACAATAAGTGGTATAGCGAGGTAAAAGGGAAGGGAATTCCGGGATATTTGAAGAAAGGGTGGGGGGAGAGTAGATGGAGGAGAATCGCTAGATTTAGATTGGGGAATGAGATTAGGGAGTGCAGGTATTGGGAGAAAGAGGAAAGGAAAGTGTGCAGAATGTGTGGAGGACAGGAGGAGACATGGGAACATGTATGGGAGGAATGTAGGAGTTGGGAAGAGGGAAAGAATAGTTGGCAGGAAGTGATAGGAAGGATACTTGGAGAAGAAGGTGAGGGGGAATGGTGGATGAGGGAGATAGAAAGGGAAAGGGGAAGGGAAAGGATGACGGAGGAGGAGGGAGAAAGAGAGAAGGAAGAGAGAGAGAGAGAGAGAAAGAGAGGAGAGAAAGGGGATAGGTGAGTGAGAGTGAAAGCGAGAGAGAATGGAGGTGATAGAGAGAAGGAGGGAGGGGCGCGAAAGGGAAAGAAATGTTTTGGAAATGCAAGAGGAAACGGAAGTCCCGGAGAGAGAGAGAGAGAGCGTAAGCGGATAGGTTAAGATAGAATAAATTAGGTTAAGATAGAATAAGTCGTAGAAGATAAGTAGGATAAGGTGA
>NW_012027192.1:9952-10845 GCF_000956235.1 Wasmannia auropunctata
TTCTAATTGTATAAACGTTTATTTAATCGTTATTTTTTATTTTTTATATCCTATGGACACGTCAGAGATTCTTAGTATGTCCACTAATTTCATAAACAGATATTCCATGGACATCCACCAATTTCATAAACAGATATCCCATGGACGTCCAATGGATGTCCGAAGGACAAAGAACGAATAGGATATCCTCAATGTCCTTCAAGGACATCTTATAGATGTCCATAGGATATCCATGTGCTGTCTGGGTATCCGAGAAAAAGATACGTAAGCATAGAAACATGCTACCGATTTCTATACGCGGTATCATCTGTGGCCCATCAAACTGCGGCAAGACAAATGTGCTGATAAGCTTGCTGGAGAGTCCGCACGGCGTACGCTTCGAGAACGTGTACTCAAAATCATTGCAACAACCGAAATATCAATACTTGGAAAAGTTATTGATCTCGATAGAAGAAATCAGCTATTATACATTCTCCAATAATAGCGACATCGTCCCACCAAACGAAGCGCTTCCGAATTCTATCTTTATCTTTGATGACGTGGTATGCGACAAGCAAGATGTGATGAGAGAATACTTTGCAATGGGCCGACACACGGACGTTGACAGTTTTTATCACTGTCAGACTTATGCAAAGATACCGAAGCATCTTATACGCGTCAACGCGAATTTTTTGATCCTATTCAAACAGAATGGCACAAATCTGAAACATATGTACAACGATCACGTAAACACTGACATGTCTTACGAGGATTTCTATAAATTGTGTCACAATTGCTGGTAACAAAAGTATGGATTTCTAGTGATAGACAAGGACAGCGCACTTGTCAATGGACGATATAGAAAAGGATTTAATGATTTTGCGGTACTGTAACGTGGTTAGTTGTTGTCAATA
>NW_012027192.1:11730-12913 GCF_000956235.1 Wasmannia auropunctata
AATTTGCAAAATTTTTATTAGATATGGAAGAGGGCATATTAAATGATTCCAATGATAAAATACAACTACCGGATTGTTGTATTGCATCTGTTAATGCCGATATTGTAGAAGATACATATGGTGATCTAATACGAAATAAAGAATTTAATAAAATGGCTGAGTGTGCAATACTTTCTGCAAGAAATGCTGATGTAGATGAAATAAATAAACGAGTTGTCGAATTATTAGGTACTTTTGAAGAACGAATTTATACAAGTATAGATAGTACTGAAAATTGCGATGATAATGCTGATATTAATGAAACTTTACTACCAGAATATTTAAATACTTTATCTCCGCCGTCTCTTCCTCCTTATGAATTACGTTTAAGAAAAAATTGTATTATTATGTTACTTAGAAATCTTAATATTAATGAAGGCCTTTGCAATGGCACTAAATTAATGATTATAGAACTTGCTGATTATTTATTAAAATGCAAAATTTTAACGGGCGATAAAGTAGGAGATATAGTCTTCTTAAATCGTATAACATTATACTGCGAAAATATATATCCTTTTACTTTTAAAAAAAGCCAGTTTCCAATCAAATTAACTTTTGCAATGACAATTAACAAGTCACAAGAACAGACATTTGACAGAGTAGGAATAGATCTTCGCAAAGATGTTTTCAATCATGGACAACTTCATGTTGCTTTTTCACGCGTTCGCACTTGGCAAGCATTAAAAGTTTATCTTGACAGTCAACAAGAAAATAAACAAGTTAAAAACTATGTATATAAAGAAATATATATGTAAACTTGTATTATTTAAATGATTTTTTGTCATGGTTTATAAAAGATAATAGTATCATTTTATACAATGCTATTGCATTTTATATAAGATGTTGTATGATAAATTAATTATATACAATTTAATAATGAAGGATTACTGAAATATTATTTTTATTTGTTTTACTATTTCCTATTTGTATTTACATTTTAATTAAACAAAGATTGTAATCATATAAATTTATATTTTAAAAATTGTGTATTGGTTTTTGAAATAGTATAAAAGTATATAGTGTTAAACATTATTAAATTAATCAAAGTTTTTATGAAAATTTTTTGAAAAAAGTTAAATTTGTCATACTTTCAAAAATTGATAAAATTTTACTTAAAACTAAAAAAAAAATTGAAAATAATTTT
>NW_012027192.1:12933-19747 GCF_000956235.1 Wasmannia auropunctata
TGGAGTTCAGACGTGTGCTCTTCCGATCTAATTTTGTAACGATATCACGCATTTTGTAGTGATAAGCATCACAAGCACATATTGACAACGTAAACCGAAGAATATAGAATATTCTTAATTCGAAATAGTGTTATAAAAAACCGTCATCATCACTAGCTCAATCGTTTAATTATTGTAATATTAAGATATGAAGATGACTCGTTTCTCTATTATTTAGTGCATGTTCTTAACTGTGAAAAAGTTGTTATTTATTATCGAACATTTAAGTATGTAAATAATGAAATGTAAACCTCTAAAACTACTAATACATTGTTGGATATGTGTATGTACATCACGTACGTGTACATACATTTTTATTTTTTGTTAAATAATCAGTTATAACAATTATGTAATGTATTAATCTACTAAAGTCTACTAAAAAAATAAATGTGTGTGTGTGTGTGTGTGTGTGTGTGTGTGTGTGTGTGTGTGTGTGTGTGTGTGTGTGTGTGTGTGTGTGTGTGTGTGTGTGTGTGTGTGTGTGTGTGTTTTACATATACATATATGCACGCGCATGCAAATATTACAGAATAGTAATGAAAATATATATACCGTGTACACAATATATACAAATGTTACAAAACATTTAAAATAAAATTTAAGGGGCCTGCCTAGTCACCGCGGCCACATTGGACTCGTGACGTCAGAAGCGAGAAACAGCGAGAAATGACACATAAAATTTCTTGTGTACCATTTATAAACAAAAAGAATTTGGATAAAATTAATAAATAGGATCGCTTTAAAAAACTTGTAAAAATGGGTGTAAACTATCTTTTTCTTCCCTAAAAGTCAGGAAATAGTCGTAAAAGGCACGTAAAGTTTACTCAAGCAAGAAAACTCACGATTTTACACCCATTTTTACGACTTTGATAAATACAAAACAAATCATCTTTTCAAATTAAGCACATAATAATGAAATGGCACGCAAGACAAAGTTCGTTGTCAACATTTTTCACAGTCCGTTATTTTCTTCAAGTCGAGTATTCTCTTCATATTCGACTGTGATTGATCAATTTTATACTGCTTACGATATCGGCATACAATATATTTTGTAAAATTATTACGGTTTATGACAACACCAAAATGTGACATATTATAGAACGAGTCTAATATGACAAGAAGCTTCTAATTTCTACCGCGATATAGCGTCGCCACCGTCAACGCGGAGTTTGTGGCTGACTAGGCAGGGACCTTTAAGTTCTTTTCTATAATCTAATTAAGTGAATTATCATCTATGTTGTCTTGTATGTCAGCATGATGATGATTTGCTTCTTGTCG
Organism: Wasmannia auropunctata; assembly: GCF_000956235.1. NCBI lineage: Eukaryota > Metazoa > Arthropoda > Insecta > Hymenoptera > Formicidae > Wasmannia > Wasmannia auropunctata. The sequence continues at coordinate 14,251 of NW_012027192.1, forward strand.
GACGTGTGCTAGTCTCCCTGCTTGTACTGGTCCTCGTTTTGCATTATTGCGTAGGCGCTGCTTAGCACAACGAAGACACTCCATTACAGCGTGTTTAAATTCAGCATCAGTTGGCGCCACAAAATTTACATTTGCTGCTACGGCTTCTACAATAAAAAATAGATAAATAAATAACCTTAGTTTTTTTTCAATATTACATATTTTATAACGTTATTTTGTTAATTAACATACCTCATATGGCCGTCGCAATTCGTGTCTTATACATTGCATGCGAACCTTCTTCTAATCCAAACCAAGTATAATGTTTCGATAATTCATCGGTTATTGCATTCTTAAATGCATTGGAGATGGCTTCGCGTGCACTTAAACCACTTAAATATTGCATATATCGAATCTGTAAATGATACAAATACTTTTTTGTTGATTCACGTTTTCGTGTAATCGCACAGTCTTACAGTCTACGGTACAATTTCCGTGTTGAAAAAATGCTTATTTTGTAACTATTGATTTACTTTTATAAACTTACAACTTCGCGATATTGTTCCTCATCTATTGTTTCAAACTGAAGAACGTCTTCAACAGTCTGAAGAGGTAGACAACGAGGTAAACAAGGTCTTATCGGATGTATCACTTGAGCAAGATCCATTAATTTCCTATGTAACGAACTAAAACAAAATGTATTTTTTTATATTTTTTAAATTACGATTTTAACAATAATAATTACTAAGCATCAACAGCTATTACATGACATAATTTAATACATATTATAATTATGTAATGCAGTATAATAATATTATATAGTTATAGTTATTTTAAATAAATATAAATATATACAAAAATCGATGTGAATGCTTACGGAATCTTTGTTAAGAAATTCTATTATTTTTTGAACATCCCGTTGAGTATTTCTGAAATATAATCTTGTTTATAAATTAGCATATAAATTATTAAGTCTTTAATTGATAAATAAAAATGTATACTTACAAGATAGCAATTTTTAAATTGCCATTGATCGCAAATATGTCATGTCTGGTTGCAACTCTCTCATCTTCAGAAATATTTATATCATGTGCAATTTGTGTCATATTTTCATTATGTTTGTTAAATGTATTATTAGCGGATGTATTGCAAGGTTCTATGTTGTTATTACTATGAAAATTAGGACGTTCCGGAGGAAGATTCATTATATCATTTTGTGGTACAAAATGCACGGGAGATTGAATGTGGTTTTCAAGTTCAGATTGTAAAAAGTTTGAAGGCCGTATAGAATGCATGTTTGATTGAGATGTCAATTGCATATTAGGAACAGAAGCACTGTTACATTGTGTGAGATTTTGATTGGAAGTTAAGCTAGTTATAGTCTCAACAGATGTAATTGTTGGTTGAATGCTACTTGTCTGAGTAGAAGAATTCGGAATACTTGTAGATATAAAATTTGACATTGCAGTGTTTTATGAATTATTATGGTTGAAAGGTTGGTTGTATGCAACATCAGCTAATATGGAGGTTGTTTGTGTCTGACAATGAGTAAAAGAATACGGAGTCATGGAAGATGTTAAATTAAGATTGCTGTGCGGAGAATTTGAAAGTAAAGACCGCGAATGTGAAGTTATAGGTATTGGGTCATACACTTGTCGTGAATACTGTCTTTTGCCATTTGACAGTATAGAATTATTGGAAAATGCAGACAATTGTACATTCTGAGAAAATACACAATGTTCATCTACATCTGAGACTGATGATCGTATATTTCTTATATCATCGTAGATGTCCTTTTTGTGGCGTATCTTTTTTTTTCTTCGCTTTGATTCCTCTTCAGATTCTGTAGTGCAATATCTGGGTGGTTTATTAATTTGAGTTCGTTTAGGTCTAACTTCATTATTTCTGTTCATCGTTGTACCTACAATATGCAAAAAATATACGTATATGTATATGTATATGTATATAGTTTGTATGTATGAATGTATGCATATATACAGGGTGCAACTTAAATAACGACCACTAATTATATAGTGTTATTCCTGATCAAAAATTAAGTCAAAAAGTTCTGAGCCATTTTTTTCTACAATTTTTAATTAAGCAGTTATTCTCGAGTTAAATTAATCCAATCGACGCCGTTCTTTAGACAGGCGCACATCAGTGATCCGCGCGCGTAGTAGAGTTAGGGTACTGTATTATATGGGAATACGCATCGCCATTTTGGCTCCTGGTAACTGCACTTTTCAGCTTCTGGTAACTGCACTTTTCAACCGCACTTTTCAAAACCATTCTGCACTAAGTAGGAGCCAAAATGGCGATGCGTATTCCCACATAATATAGTACCCTAGTAGAGTGCGTGAACATAGTGGTGAGACATAGCAGCGCGGTGCGCGGCGGAGCGCTCACGCACACTACTACGCGCGCGACTCACTGATGTAAGGCCGTCTAAAGAACGGCGTCGATTGGATTAGTTTAACTTGGGAATGACTGCTTAATTAAAAATTGCAGAAAAAAATGACTCAGGATTTTTCGACTCAATTTTTAATCAGGAATAGCACTATATAATTAGTGGTCGCTATTTAAGTTAAACCCTGTATATGTATGTATAGATGTATATATAATGTTGGACAAGAATAAATGTAACACTTTTATTTTTTATATGCTTTGGAATTTGCAAATATCCAATTGAAGAATTTGTTTCCTAGTTATCTCTACAAAATAAATTCTTTTGTAACATATTTGCATTCCGAAACTTATTAAAAATAATTGTTGCAACTTTTTTTCTATTATATTGTACATATGTAGATTTGTTATTCATATATAACGTATGTCTTTTAAATACACTACACCTGAATCTATTTCTAAAGCAATTATTATTAATATTATAAAAATGTAAGAAAATTAAAATTATACATACAATTTCTTCGATTTTGTGGACATGTGATATAAATCTTGCTTATAAAGAAAGATTTAGAAAGCTTATTAAGAACAGTAAAACGTTAACTAGAGAATGTAATTAATTTTTTTTATAATAATAAATTTTCCGAACTGTAAATGTAATTCAACAATTTTATATAACTTAATATGTAATATACTTATAAACGTATTATTAACTTTAAAAATATTAAAGAAAAAAAAGAAATTAAAACATGTAAGAAATACAGATAAGAAAGATTGCGAGAAAAGACAAAGGTCTGTATTCAGAACGCGCTTTTGTTGATAAATGTGTGCTTTTATCTCTAAAATTCTATAGTATATATAACGTAAGTTATATATACTATATAGTGTGTTAGCGCTCTAACATCGTTGTTAGCGTGTTCTGAATACAGACCTTTGTCTTTTCTTGCAATTTTTCTTATTTGTATTTGTTGAGATTAAACCTTTAAACTCTCTGCTATGCCAACCTGTTCATTTTCTTTTTTTCTTCAGTTGGCACTACATGTGTGTGTCCTTTCGACTTGATTTCCTCTCTATGTAATCTATAAAGTCACTGCTAAAAACTTACTGTTACCGCTTTTTCATTCTTCGTTCGAGCAGTTCGTTTCGACTGTTGTAACGCGCATAAGGAAATATATATCTTGTGGCAATATATTGACGTATCCATGTTCCTTCACTTCGCCCTCTAAATATTACAACAGTATTTCTTACATGCTTTAATTTTTCTATTTTCTTTAATCTCTTGCTTTTTAAAGTTTCCTTCCTTAGCAGTCTTCTTTTCAAGTCTTTTATTGTCTATTAAAAAATTTTTTTTGTTTTGAAAATCAAATGTATGAAAAATTACATAACAAGGAAATAAATATTTTACTTTTTTTACTTACTACTTTTTTATTAATAAAATTATTTTTATCTAAAATCCACGATTTTCTTTTTCTTTCTTTGACGCCGCAGGTTTTATAATAACTTGTCTATGTCAATAAGCAGCCTAATTTTGATTATATGAAATCGTTACCTATAGTTTTATTTTTTATATCATTTTTCAGCCTTGTTTTATTTTCGTTTATTTTATTTTTTCTTAGTTTTTGTCAAAATTTGAGAAAAAATAAAAAATTTCAAAAAAAATGTTAGAACATTCCTTCAGCGGAAAAATTAATCTGTTGTAAAGAACTTTTAAATATAAAACTATAAGATTTTATAGTATAATAGACACAACATATTCATTAATACAAGGCGAATCAAGTTCCACTCCATGGCTCGAATCCGAGCTATTACAATCATTCGATTGTCAATATGGCATCCTGTAACATTTAGCTGTTACTTCATCAAAAGGAACAATATTCAAATTGGGAGAAAAGAGGGAACATTTAAAAGTTCCAACAAATGAAGATAAAACACCTACGTCGTACAAATTTTCCACTATTGAGTATTTTTGAACTACCAGATAACAAGAATTTTCTAACTGTAAAATATTTCTTATGATACAGATTGAAAAATCTTTCAAAATACAACAATTATTCTGCTGTGAAAGTCCTAGAAACATATTTTTCTCTTGCAATTTTTTATATTGAACGTAATAATTCCGAGCATTGGTTGGAAGAGGCCCTGTTGTATGTCGCTCAAAAACTTTAATTCCTTTAATAGAATGTGAATTGTCACATTCTATAAAATGTTTCCATTTCTCTTTTTCTGTAATTCTTAGTGCAAATTGTTGAAGACGATGATTAGGCTTTCTATAAAATTTTCGGAAAAACCTCATGTTATTTTCATAAGGAAAAGCTGAATATGAATCAAGAGGACCAAATCGAATAACATCTTGGGCGAGATGTTGCAATGCATGAACATTATATGAAATGAATGACAAATCAAAAATAGTTTCACACTGCATTATAAATGTTTCCAGGGCTATCTGTGCAAAATATAAATGTTTACGAGAAAGTGACTTATACGTAAGACAACGTATTGCAGCACTGAGCAACAAAAAATGTAAATAGACGTTCTCTGATAAAATTCCACGTAGGACAACTACTCCAGTATATAAAAGAAATTGCCGAAATTCGGTTGCTTTATAATCCTTAAAATCATCAAGTGATCTTGGTTTACGAGAAAAATCTTTTGGACAGAAATGACCTATACTTTCTAATTCGATGACACAATTGATTGTAAGCATGAGTTGATAATTTTACTTTTTTTCCATACTGACCCGTTATCAAAGCACAAAGATATTTTTTTACTACTCCCAAACAAACTAAATGCATATATTCAAATGGTACTTGAGATACTAAGCCCATCGGCAAACGCAGTAATGGACTAAAGCTAAGATGATGTTTGCTATCTGCGAGTGTAATATACTCATCGTCTGTTCGAGGAGTATGATTGATACCGAGAAAAACCATAGTGTTACGAAATCGTTTACCAACTACTTTACACTTTGAACATGGTCTTTTAGAACAATGACCTTTATGACAAAGAATGGCAGCTCTTGCTACCATGTCAGCAATAAAAGCTCTTAAGAGGATGCTGAAAGGTCGGGAATTACCGACACTTGCATTCTAATGGATAACACCGAAACGATACACATCTC